>NC_056726.1:91416568-91631568 GCF_019279795.1 Protopterus annectens | reverse complement strand
AGGGACCATTGTTAACTATTGGCCTTACAAACCTAGACAGATGGTCAAATAACAGGTTTTTCATTAGCATACATTTTCCTAAAAGGGTATGAAGTCTAAAACTACAATCTGTCATTGTTTTCTGACTTTAGTTTTTTGTGATTTGCTAACGATTTGCTAGACAATCATGCTTTCATGATAAGGAGACCATGAATATGATGCAAACCTCTGGACAGTCTACAAAATGTCTTTACAGTTCAGGGGTATGCTAGGCACTGTGTAGGTTACTCTGAGCTGTGTACTATCCATATGTGTGGCCCCCTGTCCCTGACCTGTCCAACTTTCTTGCAGTAGCAGATATTGACATCTGAAGAGTGTGCACAACTCCTACTGTAGCTGTATTTGACATGCAGAATAGTTGGCACTGCAGTTCTTGGAACATGGACCCGGTCAACCACAGTACTGTATCTAGGCCACTAAGACATGACAGACAGGAGTAAGTGCAGGCCACATACTGACATTATTGACCATGCATATACATAGCCCATTGAGCCCTGCATATTGTGAACATGTACCAGGTTATCAAGTTGGTTGGGAGAGCCCTGGGAATGTGTGCTCTGCTGCTTATACCCTAAAACATTATTTTTACTGCATTTCTATGGAAACATGGGTGTGTGGGGGGCACACTTGTCAACTGTCCACATTTGCAGACTGTGCTGATGTTCCCTTTACATTTTGGTTCCATTTAGCATAGTATTGTGTCTGCCTTGGAGACTACAGGCATATCACTAAAGACCACAGGTTAGATTGTAATGGCAGACATTTGGGTTTCAGACTTCTTACCCTTCAGAGCCTTACTGCAAGACCTGCTGTGATATCACTGTGTGAGTCTGTATGGGCATATTTCATCATTGTCCCCATTTGTGGGCCTTTGTCAGACATTTCTTTATAGTTTTCTACAGCTGATATGCTGGGTGAGGCTGAGGGGTGAGTATGGGACCCCCACATTGACATCCATGCATGTGCCCTATGATCCCCCAGTTCGTTAGTCCCCCACATTTACTGCAGGGAGATTTGTCAACTATTGGACTACTGCATTCTCTGGGGAAGCCAGTACTGGGCAGACATTTCCTGTTGTCCCTCCTAGCTGTCAGTTGTCTGATGCTATCCTGGTATGCCACCCCATTCCCTTGAATGCATGCAGCAATACCATAGCTATGCCACCACAATGCATTACTCCATTCATTTATTGTTAAGAAGACTGACTTACCTTGTGCCTGTGGCAGTTGTAAGGACCATCCATGAGGGCTGGGTCTGTCGGATGCACACAGTACACAGCCTATACAGGTAAGATACAAGTAGTGTGATGTGTGTGGCATCCACTTTACTGTGTGTGTGAGTCAGAGAGAGGTGTCAGTCTCTGGGTCCCTACAGTGTCAGTGTGTGTGCTGTGGGTTGCCTCTTTGCCAAGGACTGGGCATACTGAGCATGCCTCATCTGCCTACAGGAGCGGGCTCAGGGGGTTCTTCCTCTGAGTCCCCCTGTGCCCGTGGTGGCCTTGGCAATGGTAGGGGGCTGTGTGGCCCTTCCCTGTGATGTTCCTGCCACAGCTATTTCCGCAGGATCATAATGTGTAGCATGGCACATACTATGAACATGTGTGCACATGAGGCTGGAGAGTACTGCAGGGCTTCACCAGATATGTCAAGGCAGCAGAACCATGACTTGAGCATCCCAAATACACACTCTATAATGTTCCTGGATTGTGCATGTGCCTCATTATGGTATTCTTCAGTGTGTGTGTGTGTGTGTGTGTGTGTGTGTGTGTGTGTGTGTGTGTGTGTGTGTGTGTGCATTTCTGATGGGTGTCATCATCCACAGCTCCAGTGCATAGCCAGCATCCCCCAGCAAATGGCCATACAGGATGTCCCCCTGGAAAATGCCTGGTACAGCTCTGAGGCATGCCAGATGTGGGAGTCATAACTACAAGGGCTACCAGCACACACATTCATGATAATGCCACTGGCATTGCACATGACCTGGCAGTTGATGGAGCAATAGCCCTTGCAGTTGACATAGACTCTATCCTCTTCACTGGGTGGTGCCTTGATGTGGATGTGCATGCAGTCTATGGCACCCTTTATCTCTGGGTAGTCTGCTACATGGTGGAAAAGATGCATATTGCTGGTCCTCTCCTCCATAGGTGCTGAGGAAATGTATGTGCTCACCAGCATGTGTTTGCATGACATCCAGAAACTGATAGAGTACCTGGATGCAGATGCATGTGAGATCCCCATGATGTCGCAGGTAGGTCTTTGGAAGGTACCTGTAGCTAATATTCTTAATGCTGCACATACCTTGGTTTCAACAGGGATGGGTTTCTCTCTGTTGGCTCTGGGTCTGAGGTGAGGCCGGCCCAGCTTGATGAGTTGCTGAAGTAAGTCCTTGTCCTCCCTGTTGTGCTATAGTATCTCCAGATCATGTAGCCCCTGGTAGGTTACCCTGGGTCTGAACACTCTTCTTCTCCTCAGTCTGAGATTATTGTCAGCATTATCCTCCTCACCACCCTCAGCCTCTAGCACATACTGATGTATCCAAGTGACAGCAGCTCCTAACATTTTGTCAGTGAAAATTCCCTCGAGTGTGTACACCTATGGTGCAGAATTTGTGGGAAACACCAGACTGAAATGTGTTTACATAGTTTATACTGGTGTGCTGCAGATGCTGCCTGTGTGATTGGCTGGCTATGATACATTCCACCTGCCAGCTATATTATTTGTACTTGAGTGCTTTTATTCTGCTATTTCCCATTTTTTTCTTGCCATTTCCGCCCCTTCTAAGCCTTGTGAAGTGCTGCACAATCCCGCTGCTCACATGTAAACACTTCTGCTAGTTCCTGCTGTATTTTTTTTTTTTTTTTTTTTTTGTATTTCCATTGTGTTGCAGCCCTGTGGCACACCATGCAAACTGTTGCAACTATAGTAAACAGTTTTGAGCAGAAAGGACCCACCCAGGGATGTGAATATGCTCAGCATTTTTTGAACTAGCTCAGACACATCCCCTTGCCTAGCTCTGCTTAGCAGAGCACAAATAGAGGCAGTGGAGCTCCAATGTGCTTAAACCAAGCATGACACACCCCCTTTTCATGTCAGCTGCTTCTCCTGCTTACACTATAGCATTATAGCTCCTACATTATTAGGTGCAGGCGAACACGGTTTCCCATGTTGCTATTCAATAAATTTAGCTCATTTGTATACCACACTGCCTTAGTCCCTTGTTACATTACTACACCAGAAGCTATCTTAGCTACCAGTGTTACTTGTCATCGCTTTGGTTCTGCATGCTACCCATTATAATGGCAAAATTCATATTTTCCATAAAATTGTCTTTTTACATTTTTTTCTTTTCTGCACGATCTCATTTGTGCACTACTGCACTATGCTTAAGCAGACAAAATTGGCCCCAAAAAATAAACTTTGATTTTCAAAATTTTGCTACTGTTTATCATGCCAAAGGCCATATTTTTGACCATTGGCATGTCTAATTGTCATAATACATGCTTTACTTTGAGCTGTCATGCTCCAGTTTTGACTTTTGCAGAAATGTACTTGGTTAGTAACCAAATACATTTCTGCAATGGACACTGCTCTGACACTCTGACAAGCCTGCCTGCTTACTGAATCAATAATTCACCTCATTAGCATGGTTTTCAGCAGCAAATGAGGTAATTAGCACTATTCAGTGGTGTCCATGTCAGATTAGTGCTGGCAGGCCAGTGCACGCCCCCGGTCTTTTTACTGGATTGCTCTGTGTCCATATTCCATGCAAAAGCTGCTATGCTATTCTGACACGTGATTTGGCTTTATTGAATCCCAGCCTAAATTTTATTTGTGTAAATAAAATATGTTAAAGTAAGGAAGATGACTTACCTAGGGCAGAGCTTATGAAAGTATTTGCAATATGTGGAGTCCTTGTCCTAAGAGAAAAATGAAGATGGTTTGAAAAGCTGTATTGTATTTAAACCAACCAATTAAAGAATTAACCTTTATTTTCAAGGCCTGCATTTCAAATGCTCACAGAAAATGAATAATAATGTCACAATGAATTACAGAAAGAGAGTATTTTGTGAAGTTTATCTAGATTACTGGTGAGGCAAAAAGTGCACTTTAATGTATTTTATGGTGTCACTTTTCATGGTATCATGGACAAACAGTTTTCTATCCAGGTCTTTCTGCTTATGTCTTTAGTCATGTATGCCTCTAGCTCATGTCTTCCAGAAGATTGCTGATCTTTCTCAGATTTAAGAAAGGAAAGAACATTTTATAAAGAGTTTAAGGTATTTGCTGTATCTGATTTTTAATCTTCATGTTAGTAAAATATGGCACTTAATACCATAATTTAAGGACATTACCAGTAGTAAGTAAGCCTTCCTTTCATCCATTACTTTCTGTGAATAGACGTTATTAAATCTGATAACAGAGCTATCAGTTTTCAGATGGGAGTTTACCCAAGCATTTCTAATAACGTTATCCAGGTGTGAGATGACTGACAATTACAGACTTGGCAGGGACTATTCACTTAGCTAGGGATTTTTATGAGAGATTTGCGGGCTCTCTCTGTACAGTACAATAAGCACTCCTGAAGGTTTACCTCTATTGGAATCCATGTGGTAAAGAAATTAACCATATTTCTCCTTTCATTTACTGTGGCACATCACAGCCCCTCACTAACACTCCAAGAAAAGCCTTGACGAGTGGATGGGTAACAGAAAGTACTCCCCTGGGATCACTTCATTGGCTCTGCTTGACAGAGGCTCAGTTAATTAATCAATGGGGCAGCAAAAGCCAACACACTCTGGCTAGGCTTATAAATGTCCTCAGGCAGATAGCCTAGTACTTACCTATGAACCTATGAACCAATTATTCTTATATTGTTTATTCTTTCAAGTCTTTTAAGTCATCCACCTTATCCAGTAGACAGTTATTTTGTTTTAGCAAATATTCAGTATGGTTTTCTTGCATTAATTAATGCATATCCTGCTTTATATAAATGGACATCATTTTAAAGCTTTATGTAATACAAACTAATGTTAAGAGATTGTAGTGCATAACTTAAGGAGCAAATGCAATCTACATTATAATAGACAGACAAGGCAGTTTAGAAAAAGAGCTCAGGGTCATTTAAGGGACACAAGGCATGGCTTTCCTAACAGTCCAGTGGCCTCTTATTTTCAGAAAAAAACAAAATCATAGTCCAGAAGATTTAAATGTTTTATCATGTATGTCTGTTCCATTTTTTTGTTAATGAATCCAAAGGATATTTTGTTAGAAACAGATGATCTGTTTATTTTTGCATATGAAACTCTTCAACTAAAGGGAATGAGTAATAAATGTTAATGACATACATGCTGTAAATAAATTGTGATTTGTGGGTGTTTAAAATTATTTTATTAATTTGTCTGGCTATTTGTTTTCTTAACTGATTTTAAAATGTATTACTGGTTTGATTGCTACAATCATTGAAGGCAAGTGCCAATATGTCAGCCTGTTATTTTAGCATTATTTACGTGAAATTTTCAATGTCTTATAGGTATCTCGTATGTATCTGTGGTGTAAAGTATTAGGATTTATTTGTTATATTAGTTGCTCTTGAAGTGGAATTGTGGTTTTAATGATAAATAATGTCTGTTCTTTTAATAAGTATGACCAGTGATCCGATCTACCTAGTTCTTACAGGTGCCAACCCCTTCATTCTGGTCTGCTGTACTCCTATTCAGTGTAACTGATGTCATGTAATAGAGTCCAGTAAGCTAAGGGTGACTTTCCATTCAGTTGTTTTCATGTCACTATGTAAGTACAAAATTGCAAACAACTACTGTGCTGTAGGCAGGCTTTATTAGTCCACTCTTTGCTCACATTAGGCATGACCACTGGCACTGTGTAACAAGACACTCTAGGCTGGACTCCCACCTGTAGTACTGTGCAGTATTAGTCAGCTAGAAACATTATAATACCTGGATAGTTTGAAGAAGTGAGTGAAATGGAGAGAATTAGGATAAGAACCATAACCAACTTATTATCCATTTGAGACATGAATGGCACAACATTCACCTCAGACCTGATGCAAAGGAAATCTGGAGGACATTTTTGTTATCAGTTTTGTGAAAACACAGCAAGCAAGTAAGTTATGATAGGGCAGACCTTATCATACTTCTTTGTTGTACATGGAGCTTTAGCTGTCTCCATGTAATACTAATTATAGAAAAAGTGTTGAAGTATAAAGAGTTTTATAGCCTTGAAAGCTGTAACAGACTAGGCTGTGCCTCACAGACAGCAAAGAGCTTTAAACACTGCTAGCCGCTTCATTCTGCCATACTTTTTTTGTGTAGCAGCAAGAAGGTTAGCTTTGAAGCTGTAATATCATTGCCAACAGTTTCTTTGGAGGCTGCCATGTTTGGTAAGTGCAAAACCCAACCAGAACAGCCTAATAATGTAGAACAAGGTCCTTATGTTATATTACTTTGTGATGTACATTTCAAAGCTGGTATGGCAGAGTCATATGACAGAAAAGAATAATTGGCTTACCCTTTTGCTGATTTTGGAACAATAATTCTGCACTTTTAGTAAGATCTCATCATTATGATGTTAGGTTTCTCATGTTGCATGTCTGCTCCTCAATAGGCAGTGTACATCATGTTGTTTGCTGCAGTTGCTTACTCTATTATTATTTTTTTATTTTATTTCTTTGTTTATCAGGTGCACTCATTTGGTAAAAGTGTCTCTTTATATGACCAACCAAACTACACTGTGTGATTAAGCGACTAATTCAGGTGTTAAGACAGTACGCAAATGGAGACTGAGAGAATGAAACCCAAAACTACAGGGTGAAGTTTATTAGCAACATATAGCCTTTTTACTAAACTGTCAGGAAGGGAATCAAACCAGGATTACAGGATTACATTATAGCCTTGATCATATTTGCTAAACCTCCTGACTTACCTGGGATGTGGGTATCATATGACTAAAGCAGTAAATAGATTTCCCACTCTGTGATATTATACCTAACACCTTTTACCTAGTGCAATGCCTGTAGGTGCTGTTCTTCTTCTTCCTTGTTATATTATGAGGTAGAATTACTGGCATCATATAGATATTGCACTCTAAGCAGTCTTCTAGTTTTACAATGCTGTGTTACTTAAACAAGGTCACTGATGTCACATTTCTCTCACTAATTAGGCCATTATACATCCAAATAGGACACATTTATTTATTGTGTATTTATATCCACCTTCTATCTTTTTCTTAATTACTAGACAATGTATATTTTAAGACTTGTCTATAAAACTAAACTCCCACTGTATCGGTCTCCCAGCATCCAGCTCTGCTACTCTTACCCGCAGAGTGCCCATCATCTATTTTTTGTTGTCCAATTGCACTACCCTTACTCACTTTTTGCACTAACTTTGATGTTCCTTTAGTTTAACTCTCCCTGCTTCTTCTTAAATCTCTTATCCTTTTAAAGTTTTCTTAATATATTTTGAAAATAGAGCTTAAAATACCTTGAATAGTGATGGCACAGTGATGCAACAGTTAATGCTGTTGCCTCACAGCAAGAGGATCTCTGGTTCACTTCTCAGCTGGGGTGCCTTCTGTGTTTGCACGGGTATTCTCCAGGTACTCTGGTTTCCTCCCACATTCCAAAAATATGCATCTGGAGTGTTTCTCCCAGGGCTTCCTCTGGCAATAGGCTCTGTCCTACTTTGAATTTCCTAGTCAACAAATAATAAACAAAATTGACCTTAGTAGAATTTATTGTAAATAGAATAAAAATGTTGCAGATACTCGATTATTGGAAATAGTATGGATTCTGGACTGAAACTAAAATTCTGTAATAATACGTGTAAAGAAATATTTAACTATTTTGAACACACATGAGAGAAAAAACAAGGCCATTTACTACAGATCAGTTGGCAAACTGAGCTGATATAAACTGATAAAGAAAAAGGATTTCCACAGAGACAAAGCTACTGCACTAAACATTATAGCTAGCACCAATGTTACCAAATCTCAGATTAAAGTTTCTCTCTCTCTCGCTTGCCCTCTCTCTCTATATACATATATATATATATATATATATATATATATATATATATATATATATATATATATATATATATATATATATATATATATATAGATAGATAGATATATATATGTATATATATATACATATATCTATATGTGTATATATATATATATATATATATATATATATATATATAATATATATATAGATATGTATATATATGTGTGTGTGTGTGTGTGTGTGTGTGTGTGTGTGTGTGTGTGTGTGTGTCTAGAGAGAGAGAGAGATAAAATACTCATTCAGTCTTTTCACCTTGACAAAGCAGGCTTCAGTAAGTCAGTTATCAATTAAGTAAATGTATCTATTTTCTCTTTGTTGACCAGATGCGCCCCTCTAGCTCAGTGTTCTTTTTCTGGATGATACCCAAGGTGGTATTCATACTGACTAGGACAAACTTTGATCAGGCCTCTTACATTGCTCTTTTTCCAATAAGTGCCATGGGATCATTTATATCTCTATAAGCTGCCAACAACTCAGGCAGATAGGACCATAGTTTAATATGTCATCAGAAGGATGACACTCTAGAGTGCAGCAACCCTCTTACTCTGCATCATAGTGTCAGTATGGGGAAATTTATAGAAGTACCTAATGTAGGAATGGCACTCACAGCCTTCTGAACTGCCATCATCAAAAGACGGGGTGCTACCTATTGAGCCACTGCATTATAATTTTTTCTAGTGCATATTCTCATAAGATAATGCCAGTGTTATCACCTTAATAATGACATAATGTTAGCATCATTACTTGAATAATTGGCCCTAGATAATATCCACTCAACCGTCGCAGCTACAACTCATTACTAAACTGGGTTATTGTTAAGCTTGTGCATAAGAGCTTTTGTGAAAGACTTAGAGTAGGAAGCACAGTTCTGCACCGCACTGCTTATGCCTATTTATTTTACAGTGCCATGCAGAATCGTCAAGAAGCCAAGGTCAGTTGCTTCTGCAGCCCACATTGTAAGTTACTCTACTAAACAACGTGGCCTTACATCACTACACAATTTATTTGTACTGTAACTAATTCATATGTATAAAGAAGTAAATGTAATACATTTAAGAGGACAAAAATCAGCTCTAAAGTCTATTGACAAGTTTATCATCTCTCAGTATAATACAAACTCAGATATGGTTTGTACATTCAAAACCATATAACTAGCTAATTTTTGTTCTGCAGCTCATAGCAGAAATGCAGCTGCAAGACCTAACTTACAAGTACTCTGAGAACTGCCTGTTAGTGTTTTTTATATTTCTAGTTCATTTTTCTGAAGTTGCCTTTGTGAGTTTTATTATTTAAAACAAGGCCCTTATGTTATTAGTCATGTTTCCATAGATGGAAAACCTTTATGCCTTTGTTTCTATTTGCATTCAATAATTATAAATAAAAGAAGCTGTCATTCTGTCAGAACAGTACTTTGACCAAATGAACTGCTACCTGCATTCCCCTTGTGCAGAACAAAAATTGATCCTTACACAAAAGACCAGTCAGAGCTGAGTAGCCTGCAGCTTCAATAAATTAAAATATAATTTGCCAGTTTCTATATTTCTTTCACTTCACTTAAAGTATAAATATAGATGCCAATGATGAAAATATCAAACATGGATGCAAAACACACATGCATACACACAGCAAAATGCACTGCTTTGTGTTAAATTGAAGAACATGGAAAGCAAAAATTATGATGACCTTCACTTATTTAAATATTTGTTTATCTGCCACACTTTGTTTGTTGGTTAGCCATAAGTCACTCAGTACATTAGTATATCTGGTAATCATGCTTGATGTTCAGTGTTCCTGTTTATACTTGCCAGATAATAAGATTTAAAAACAAATATTTCTATTGAGATCTGCCAATGACAAGAAAAAAAAAAAGAGATGAAGAAGGTGAGAGTGTGGAGATCTCTAGGTTATTTGCTTTTTGCCTGCAGGGCTATTAGATCAAGTAAAAAATTCAAACTTAACATCATGAAAGGAAATAAGAAACAGGTACTGATTGCTTAGGATTAGTGGAAGAATCAAGTATGATTTCTAGGTGCTGAGAGAATAAATTTAGAAGGACTAATGGGGGGCTGTTTTCTGCCATGAGACAGTCTGTTCTAATGCAGCAGGGAGCTTGAGTATGGGTAGGGGGTTACAGCAGACATAGGTTTCTTCTGGAGTAGTGATCTAAGGAGTGGGCAGAGGATGAATGCTTGAAGAGTATAACATTCTTAAAAGCATTTCCAATTTATACATCCATTTGCACTGGCAGGAAGAACTTGAAGGATGTGAAATTTTGCTTTAAGTCTATCAACCAAGTGATGGCATGGTACATGTTTTACACAGGCATGCATCACAAAAGAAAGGATGGGGGTTCAAGGAGTCGAAGCTGGGTGAAAATTTAATGGGGTGAGTATTCCCAGTATCCTTAATGAAATTGCTCTTTGCTTATCAATTTTGCAGATTCGGGGAGCACCAATAAAAGATGCAGAACTGGAAGGTGTGAAGATATAAACTAACGCTTAAGAAGCTGAAGATAAAGGGCTCAGTGGCTGAAACAAGAATAATGACTGCCTGACAGATAGGGATATGGAGAGGGACAAGAAAGGGAGAGGGAGAGACAGAAAATGAGTTGGAATATATATTTAGTGGGAGGTGTGGAGGGTGCAGCCCCCCACAATTGCAGTTTTGAGTACCTGGATATTCGCTCAAGTGAACGTTCACTAAGATGAACTTTCGTTCATCTAATATAGACCCCTGGGGACTGCTACTCCAAACAAGTGCAACATTGTGGCCAGTAATTGTAATACAGGTGGTTAACACGATTTAAAATGGACCAAACAGAGAAAAGTTAAGTAGTTCTACGTTTGGTGTGGGACATGTATATCTGCTCATAATAGTGAAGAGGCAGTAGACCAGCTGTAGTAAATAAATCCTGCTGAAAAGTGTTTTTAGACATCTTTGTGGGATGGAGAATAATGTGGGGTTCATTTTGTATACATAATATAAATGGAGGAACTATGAGTGGACTGATATACCTTTAAAAGCTTAGGAAAGTTAACTACCGGTTCTGCTGATTGCATTTATAATTTTTAAAAATGCACTTTTCTTGTTTTGTTATCAAAAGCAGCATCATTGTCTAAATGTTTTTCCATCTGCATGTTCAAATATTGAGTTATAAGGTTCTCTATAACTGGTTGCTGAGCTAGATATTTTTTGACTTGTATCTCATCTTTAAAAGTCAGAAGTAGACAGACAGAAAGAGAGAAAGGGAGAGACAGACAAATTGGTGGGAAGGATACACTAAGAAGTTATAGTTAATGAAGCATTCAGAATAATTGTCTTAAGTTTTACTCAGATGTACCCAGAAAAGTTAATTGAACATTCACCATTTGATATTGTATTGCATTTGGAACCATTGTATTTTACAATGTGGAAAGCACACTTGATGACATTGTACATGATGTGGAAACAATACATGTGTATAACATAAATGGGAGGTTGCCCTGGGACTATGCCTTTAATTATGTGTCTCTGTAAACTTCATAGGTTCATTGGCTCATAAGTGATTACTAGGCTAACAGCTCAAGAGCCTTTACAAGCCTAACTAATAATAATCAGGCTATGACAATATTATATGTTAATTCCCCAGATATGGGATGGGGTAGTATCAGGGTACTGGATCTTTGGGTGTTTGAGCCCTGAGTCATTTATAGACAGCCTCTGTCTATAAAAGACATAGGCAGTACCTCAGGAGCAAATTTATGGTTCTTTTTGAAGAGCGCGAGGGATAGGCTTTGTTTTATGAAGACGGGAAGTTTATTCCATAGATAAGGTAGCCTTTGGGATATGAATATGTCTGTTCAGCAAGTTCTGTTAGTAACAAATAAGGTTCAGGTCCATAGAACGCATAACCCTTGTGTAATTCTTCTTGCAAAAATGTAACATATTCGTCAGGGCTGTATCAGGGAATGCCTTGTAGTCAGTCATAAGTCCCTGCTCAATAAATGATATGAGATGGAGTAAAGGGATAGGTCTTTTAGTCATTCTGCATAAGACATGTGTCTTATGCTTTATATTTTTATATAAAGAAATCTCTGGGACTGTTCCATTTGGTGGAAGTGCCTGGTTGGGTACATTCAAAAGGGATCATTGTACTAGATTATGGTACTGAGGAGGGCTGAGTATAATGGCACTATGACTTCCTTTGATCTTGATGCCATGCCTTTACCACACAGAAGGATTTCCTCACTACTGTAGCTATGTGGTCATCAAAGTTTAGGTTACTGTCTATCTGTTGTCCTAGATCCCTCACCACTGGGTCTACATTTAAGGGTGTGTTATCAATATTATAATTTGCAGGGATATTTGATTTACTGAAGGGGATGATTATGCATTTTTTAGCATTTAGTCCCAGACCATGGATTTGGCACCAGTTATTTGTAATTTTTAGGTCTATTTGTTGGATGTCAACATCATTTGGGGATTCAGTGATTGCTCACAGCTTACAGTCATCAGCAAACCTGGTGAGCCAGAGGACCCCAACATTGGCCTGCACTTCAGAGAAGTATATACCAAACAGGAGGGGTCCCAACACTGAGCCCTCTGGGACACTGCTAGTAACAGGTTTGTTATGGAAAGTGGATTAATCTATCTGGACAACATGTGCTAATCAGTGAGCCAGTTGGCTATCCATCTAATGATGTAGGTGTCTATGCCTAAATCAGTACATTTATCTATGATCCCCAAGTGAGTGATTGTGTTGAAAGCTTTGGGCAGGTCTAGATGAGTGGTGTGTACCATTTTACCACCATCCATGGCCCTGGTGACTTTCTCCATGATGTCCACCAGATTGAGCAGGTAAAACTTCCCTTTGACGAAGCAAAATTGGATCTGGTTCAGTTTTTGGAGAGTTACTATGTTGTTATTGATTGGGTCCATGATATATCCCTCCATGGTCTTGCAGATAAGACTGGTCAGGCTTATGGTGCTATAGTTCCCTCATCAGTTGATGCCCCCCCCCCTTGTGCAGAGAGACAACCGTTGCACTCCTCCATTCCTCTGGGATAAAGCCTGCCCAGAAGCTATGATTAAAGATGGTTTCTAGTGGCCCTGATGGATTCTACTTTAAGCTGTTTAAGAAGCATCCTGGAATGTTGTTGAGAGCCATGGATGCTGTGCTTTAGGCTTTAGTGAATGCAGTAAGAACCTGTTCCCTCTTAATGACTGGTAGGGAGATAGTTGTGAGCATTTCTTTGGGTGTGGTAGGAGGTGATGGGGAGAGAAGTTTGAAGTGAACTTGTTGGCCAGTAGGTTTACTACAGTTTCAGGCTGGGTATAAGTGTTGCCGTTCATGATTAATTCTTCACATTGTTGAGGTTATGAACATAATTAAAAAAGCCTTATGGTTATCTTTCACCTGGGAGGCTATATTTGCCTCATAGTTTGCTTTGTCAGATTTGACCAGCTCTATAATTTGTTTGTTTAGACTGGTGAGTGTCTTTTTACATTGTTTTGTCTGTTCCTTTTTGGCTTTGGAGAGGATTTATTTCCTTTTATTGAATAGCCTGCTTATGCTGAGGTCCACCAGAGTGATTTATTTTTTGCCAGTAATCACAGGTTTGACTCAGACAGGTACTGCATCTCCTATGCAGCTATGAATGTGGTTGTACAGTGCTTTTGTGTACAATTCAGAATAGGCCTCAGTGTCATCCAGGTTGGGAAGAGCTTGGAAGTTTAATAAGCTATTAGTTTGAGGTAACTGGCTTTAGCACAGTTCTTAACAGGTTTAGAGCTTGATGGGGGCATGCCTTTCAACCTCTTAGTGCAAGAAATCTAGACAAAGCCACAGGTAATGGTGGGAAAAAGGCCCAAAAATAGGGACACATTTTAAATATTGCTCCTATAAACTTGAGCTGATAGACTAAAAGGTTTTGCATTAGCTGGATTTTTCTGAAGGATATGAAGCCTAAAACTCAAGTGTCTGCCAATATTTTCTGATAGACCTCTGATATTTACCAGAAAAAACACAATTTTATGAGAAACAGGCCAAAAATATGAGGCAAAAATTTGTAAATTTTGTGAAAATCTGGACAGTTGAGAAGTGTGGATTGGAGTTCTAGGTTAGGTTTAATACTGATGGAGATAATTTTGTGATCAGATCTTACCAGGGAGGAGTTAATGCATGGGAGGGAGCAGCATCCTCCCATGTTAGTGAGTACCAGGTCTAGGATATTTGTATCTCTAGCTGAGGAGCTAACTACCTGCTCCAGGGTGTTTGCATTGACGAAGTCTAAGAACCTCTGAGCAAGTGAATTATGTCTCCCAATTTATGGATGGGGTAGTTAAAGTCATCCATAAGTATGGTGTTAGGCTGAATTTTAAGAGATTCCAGTAGGTTTAGGTAGGAGTTGTGGTTTTCCAGACTTATGTTAGGGGATCTCTAGCTAACAAGGATATGATAGGGGTCACACTTAAGGTTAGTTGGCCATGCAGCAGCTCAAGCGATTCATGTTATTGGACCAGTCTAGTATTGTACTTGATATTTATGAACACTGAGACACCTCTTTCCTTTGTTTTATCCTGAGCTGAGGGGAATCAAGATGCATGAAAGGCATTGTAGCCTTTGATAGCCCAGCTGCTTTCTATGGTTCTGAACCGTGTTTCCTTGACTGCACATGTCTGTGTTCTCTTGGGTAAGGACTGACTCCAGAGAGTGCAGTTTTTTATTTAAACTCCTAGTGTTAAGCAGCAATGCCTTTAGGTACACGAGTAATTTTTTTTTTTAATGTGGGAGGAATTAACAACTTGGCTCGGCCTACTAAAGTCATTATGTGGATAGATAAAGCTTTTTCCATTATCTGGAAGCCAAGTGATGATATGTGCAAACCATTGCTGGCAAAGCATAATAGTTTGTCAATCACGTCTCCCCAGGCTGACAGATATTGCATCCCTTTATTGTGACACCAGAAACTATGCCAATTGTTGAAGTTAATAATTTTTTGTTGATACTGTGACATCATCATTGTTGAAGGTAGGATGCTACCCAAGGCTATATTCATACTTGCCTGGGACACATATTCAAAGAGCTAAATCATGTCTCTCTTCATATAGTCCAGTCAGGTACATCTTAGGTTATTTACGCCCACAAGGACTATGACCATGTCATACTGGCACTTGTGGTTTAAAGACCTAAGTGCAAGTGTGATCTGGCAGTTCCTTGGCTCCAGCCAGACAGCTCACTGTGACCTTTTCCTTGTTTGATCTCATAAGGGGGACATCAGTATGTCTTACAATGGAATATCCAATAACTAGAATGTTTGGCTGTGTGGTGTGTTGCCTTATGGGCTTGGAAGTGAGGCTACTATGATTTTCAGAGTTATGTGTTTTGTGAGGTGCTGTCTTTTTTGAGTGTGAGCTGGGCCACTGAGAGATGCTTTTAGGAGGTCTTGGACGTTTGGGTATATTAAAAGTGAGTACCTCCACATATATGGGTCTATATGTTTATTCCTTAGTGTTGCCAGTGAGTGTTTTCAGTGCAACACTAACAACATGGTTTGCATTTTTCATGTGTTTATGTAAGAGCTTTGCCTCCAATGACATTATGCATCTATACCTCTCACATACTGTGTTTGTTCTAAAATTAACTGGTTATCGGTGAACATGAAGCAGTTATTACACTGCCTCAGGATGCCCATATCAACCAGGCCAGAAATAGAGATGACAAAGAAGCACCTATCCATTATACTAGATCTTTAGTAGATGGGAAGGAGTAGGGGAGAGTCACTTAAAGGTCTAAGTGAGAGTGTTTAGTAGTATACTATTAGATGATTTGCAGTGCTGCTACCCTCTGCACAAACTGGCAGCTCTTTGAGCAGCTATAAACAGTGGGAGAATACAGAGAGCATTTCCTATAGAAGATTTCAAACTGGAAAGGTTTGTTTATTTACCTGTAACTGTATTTGTGCAATGCTCAAACTTAAGGCTTTTATTCCAGCGGAATAAAATACTTTTATGCAGTTAAGACCTCGGGCTAATCAGAAAAACATCCAATAAGGCTTCTACTAGCAGTTCACTACTTGGATGGGTTGAATCAGCCTTCTGCTCCCACCAGATTGAAAACAAAATTCTTAATGTAAAATAAACTGATTTTGAGTTCATGTACAGTAACAAATGCTTTAGAATGAAATGCAGAATTCATGCAGTATCATGAATCCTAGTTCACTAACCCTGAGAAATGTTCGCACATACAAAAAATACAATGTGTAAGTGTAGAACTTCTACAAACACGTAAAAACTTTGCAAAACTTAGAAATATTTTGGCAAATGCAGGAAAACTTTGGCAAACTCAGAACAGCTTTTGCAGTATCAGAGGAGGTTAGGAAATATCAGAATCCTCTTAAAACAACATAAGAGCAGTACAGTAACAAACATATGACATTTCTTTGACAAGTGCAGGCTGAAGAACAGCGATAAATTCAACCAAATCAATAAATGAAGCGCCGAAGTATTAAATAGCACTGAGACAGAGCAAGTGAAAAAAATACCTATATCAGCTATATAGGTCCAGTCACAGGGAATCTCTGAATAAATGAGCCAAGAATGCAAAACAAATTCTTCAATTTTATCAGAGTTTAACTATAAAGGAAACAACACTGCTACACCAGGTATATATTATATCATCGACTGCTTAGCTTGTCAAACGCCGAAACATCAACAGCTAAGGGTAGAACACTTACAATCTTGAATGGCCAGTTAAGTGAATTCTTTCATCAGGAAATACTTTGCTTAGCCATTATTGGGAATTGGCCCTTTCCACAATGTAGAGCAATCTCAGAGTTGGTATATTTAGTTAGGGGGTGTGGGGAGCAAAGCACCCCACTTTGTTATGGCTTTTAAGTTTATGTTAGTTTTGCATGGTCAAGCAAATTCTTTCCTGATGAAACAATTCACTTAACTGGCCATTCTAGATTGTAAGTTTTCGACCCTTAGCTGTCAATGTTTCTGCGTTCGACAAGCTAAGCAGTCAATGATATAATATAGACCCTGCTACATCTGGGCTCAGGAAAGCTGGGCAGTAGCCTTGTCTAGTGTAAGCTATAGTTTTTTCTCAACACTTTATATAATAAATCCAAATTTCAACAAAGATTACAAGATAATTTGTTTTAGATATGTATGGTGTATGATGAGCAACAGCTGGTTTCCCTGCAGGATAAGTCAAGAAGAACTTCATGAATGAGGGAAATTCTGGAAAGAAAAGACAATGCTGACTGCCATGACCTTTTTAAAATGAAATTTACTTTCCAGATTGGGTTTACTTGGATTTTGAAAAAGCATGTGCATTGCCATTAGGCTTGATGGGCAGGAATTACAACTATAAGCATTGGCAGTCAGCCTGAGAGTTGCTATGCCTGTAGTTTTAATGAGTCTATGTCTATGTCACATGACTGACTTTTCAAAAAGTTGAAAAAAAATATCAAAGAGACCATATGATTGAGTTTCCGAAAATTCTAACATCCAAAAAAACCTACCTTTTTTATGTTTTTGCAGGGGGGTAAGGCCCCCTGCACCTCAACCCCGCACACCCCCTGCAAATTATATATACCAATTCCAAGAATGTGCTACACTGAGGAAAAGGGTACATTTCCTGATCCTCACTGTACTGCAATCTCCATTTAAAAGCTTTGAGTTTTCAAAAACTCGATCGTATGGAGTTTGAGTTTCTGAAAACTCAATCAACTGATAGGGACCCATTATAACAGTTGTATTTCCATGTTTTAGAGACTTTCTTCTTCAGTTCATTTGTCTTTCATGGGGATGGGCTAGTTTTGGTTATACTTGACAATTTTTTCTGAGTAAAATGTAACTTGCAGAAGTAGCCCAATACCTAGGAAGTACCACATGATGGTATTGCTGTTACTTTGATTCGTTACACTTGGCCATTAATTTTTGATAGCGTAGTTAGTGTTTGCTGTTTTTGTAACTGCTCTGTATTTAGTTATGGTACATTGAAATTCATTACATTGTGTAAAAAGTGATTATATACAACTGTTTTCACTACAATTAAATGTTTTATCAAGTTATGATTGCATCATTCTGGGTAGCTGATAAAGATCTAGTCCAGGGTAGAATAATGTCCTGCTATTGGATTTAGTCTAGCTGGTTGCAGTACTAGTTGGGCAGAACCAGAATCGCCACTCACCCACCCACCCACCAACCTCACAAACAGATACAAGCAATAATACATACAAATATGCACATGCATATTTAATAATATATATAAATGAACAACCACACCCATGCGTACATAGTGACACACACACACACACACACACACACACACACACACACACACACACACACACACACACACACACACACACACACACATTTTGTATTGTGGTATTTCTACTTATTCATTTTTATTGTGCTTTTTCTAAAGACTGAAATCCCACACAAAAAGTGTATTGAGGACTTTTTCATTGCATGTCATGTGAGGCAGTACTGTAGTAATAATAACATATAAAGATTTTGAAGAGGATGGCAGACATTCCTAATGTAGTCCAACCTGAAGTCTGGGTCTGGGACCAAGTATGTACATACAAATAAGACCTTAGCTCTTCAGCATGAGGATCAACACTTAAGTGTACAATTGGCTGCTCTTCTATTAAATGTAAAGACTCCACCACCACCTATTCTGTCACTCTGCCTCTGACTTTCAGTAGCTTGGGACTTGTACTGAAGAAATAAAGGGAGTATGCCAGATGGCTTTAGCCTGGAATCTGTGATTTGAACTATGACTAAGGTTTGTAAGTACAGTCAGGCTGCGAAGTTAGAGAACATATTTATGATGATGGTAGCTCTAACCTCTTTCTCTTCTTGTTAGAGGTTTTACTCATTCTTCTGTTTTTCCACAGCTGCCATCAGATGTAATATGGGGCGGTAGCCATTTAAAATCTTGGGACTTGCTCTAGTAGGTCTCAAAATATGGAGACTGTATGGCTGAAAAAAATGAACTTATATATATTAAGTCCAAGATGACCATTTCTTGGACTATTCTTTTTTCTGTGGTATGGTGATCTTGAAGTTAATACATACAAGTTCAAGGGTGTGGGGGGCTTGCCCCCTGCAAAAATAAGTTTAAAGGAGAAGAGCAATATTAGAGATTTGTACTTTTGCATTTCTGATCACTTTTTTTGGCATGTCAGTATCTGGCAATTTGAGTGCCGACATTTCAATAGGGAGTCAAATGGGGAACATGAGCGTCAGTATGAGATGCAGTCTGAAAAATTAATTTCATGTGCTAAACCATGGTGCTGTTACTGTGATGGATCTGAAGTCTTCTTAAGACACAGTCTTGCTGGCTGGGTTTTGCTGAAATCAAACTCTGGTTATAGTTGCATTCACTGTCTGTTGCATACAGAAATTTGCAGAATATACACTGACGAGAGAATATACTTTGCAGCACCAAACTCAGAGCATTAACAAATAACTTTTTATAGCAAACCACACATATATTACTATAGCAGCTTTAGGTACTGTTCTACTTTACTTCTCAAATAGCACAGATGATGTGAGAGATACAGTATTACCTTGGAAGAAGTGCGTGTTCCTACACTGATATCTATAACATAACTGAATTAATACAGATCTTATATACAATTCTAGTCACGCACATACATATAGATTTCCACTTGGTATTCTATTTTGGAGAATTGCTCATCCTGTTGCAGATGCTGACTTGATGATATTATTTTTAAGCTTTCTTACTTAACAATGTCACATTTTTGCTCTTTGTATGAGAACATCTGTTTTTGTGCAAACACTGACTTCAAACTTTCTTACTTAACAATGTCATATGATGCAGATTGTTTTCCTGTTGTCCAGCCTTTAAGGAACCAGGTTAGCTTTTTTCTGACAATGTGTAAACATACATCCCGTTTTTACAATTTTGCTCTTACTGACAATGTAATGCATACATAAGAGGTCAGCTTTTACATTTTTACTGATTCTGTATGAAAATATGTCAATTAAGCAAGTTCCTTATTTTTCAAGCCACAGTCATTTAGTATGGATGCTAATCACATATTACTAAACTCTATTTCTACATTTAAGCAAGTATTATTTTATACCTTATTTATGTTACATATTTGTAGCATAATTACTTTCAACCTTAATATTTTGTTGAGCATATTCTTACAATTCCCTATTTTTATTTTTTAAACATACTCAAAGCACTTTATACTGATATGTATTTTTGATTACATTATATAGAAAACACATTAAGAAACAAAACCTTTAGTCTTCTTTTGATACAAGTCAAAATGCAATTTTACATAGTTAATACAATATCAAGTATTACTACTAAAACTGAATATATTTTAAAACTTTTTCTTATGCAGACCATTCTGTGAAAATATTTCAACAGTTATGAACTGTGTCTGCTTTATTTTTATTTTTTAACTTGATTAATTTATTGTTTTGCAATCACAGAATTTCATTTATGACTTAGAACTGTTCCATTAACTTTTTGCAACAGTTGAATTAAATATTTACTTTTATTAATCATTTTATATCAAAATATTAGAGATAGACTAATATCTATAAGAGACTAGAACTATGTGCTACTCCAAGCATTTATACACTGCTGAAAATATACAGTTTCAATGTCATTTTAACCATAACATTCTGGTCATGTCTCTGAACTGCCCATTAACACCTTGGTAAAGTACTGAACTGGGAATAGATAATAAATATTTGAATGCAATTATTTCAGTATATTTAATACTTGAGGATTTAAAAAACATGATTTATACACTAAAGAATGCTATGTACATATTAGTCCATTAACTGTATGGATACAATATTTTAATATAATTTTCCTCTAACTGTGGTAACCAATACTAGTATTGATAAAATGGTAGTCCAAAAACCAGTGATAACATTACAGTTAGTAATAAAATTACAACTTGTCAAATTACTTTTGAACTTGTTACTTTACAATGTGTCCTGTACAGTATATATCTACACAAACTGTCTGCTACTCATGCATTTCAATCTAGTAAGTACCATGGACCCATTTTTTAAACATGGTTCTCTACACATATTCATTGGGGGGATTCAGTAATCCTCTGTGTAGGATGAAAGAAGCCCTACTCGGAGACTGCCGTCTAAGAGTATGACATCAGCACGTCATATGCATGAGGGCGTGCTGACTCAACTCCCTGGCTAACGTGGAGCATGTAGGAGTGCAGGGGGCATGTCAGACTGCCGAGCAGTCCAAATATCCATGCCTCTGCAAGTGCCTAAATCTGCAAATGACAGCAGATATGAGCGAGTCTGCTCAAATGTGTATACCCCCAACACTACACTCCCCCACATTCAAAAGCCCTGTACAAATGAAATAAAATGTAAAACAATTTTTTTTTAGTATTCCCGATATAGCTGCCTGTATTTGCGTGTGTGTGCGCAGGTGTGCCCATTGCTTAGCTACAGTTAGCAGTTTAGACATCGAAGAGGATAATAAACCACTTATATGCAAATTAAGCCAAACAGCAATAGTGTAGTGGTAGAGCCTTCGCACAAAGACGAGGCATTCCCGGTTCGAGTCCCACCACTCCCCTTTCCATTTTCTGTAGGAAATCCATGCATAAAAAGAATTCCTGACATTTACCTTTTAAATTTTATTAAAATGCATCGAAATGGCCTATGTAGTAGTATACAATATTTTAAATATATATAAGAAAGTGAAACGGTCATGCATACTAATGAATGCATAAGTAACCTATCTTAAGCAATGTGAAGCACTGCTAAGCAACGTTTACCAATAGTAAGCACATTTAAGAATAATTGCCCATAGCTAAGCACTGATTTAACTAGTGCAATAGCTTTGCATGGAGCTGCGCATCGCACCAACTAGCACAAACAAGACATGTTTGCACGAAGCTGTGCACCGCGCTAACTAGCACAACATCGGGCAACGTCAGTAAACATAGAGCAATGTTGGGCAAAGTTGAGCAAAGTCGGCTAAACCCAGCCACACCCCCTACCAGTCAGACCAGTAGTAAAATAAAAAAGCAATGACAGGTCTCGAACCCGGGATAGTGTACACAATAATCACAGTTCTAATCCACTAAGCCATGACAGTATTTGATGTTCACGGACTGTCAACACACACATATACATATGAATCAAAGTTTACCCAGTGCTAAGCAGGTGTGCACTCAGCTGAGAACTTTCAAATCCGGCCAATCACAAATAAGTGTGGGAAATGAGGCATATTTAAGCTCCATAGGCAGGAATACTCGCCATAACTGGTTGTAGCTCCCATCTGCAGGCAGCAATGGCTGGTGTCGGAGAGAGCACTCGCTTCCAAGCGCAACGGTGGGGTATTGAGGAGTCAAAAGTGATGGTTTGGCTCCTCATCCATCATCATTATGCTAGACTCCTGCAGGGCCAGTTCCAGGGCACAGAATACAAAGCGGAGGCCTGGAACCATCTCGCACATGAACACACCAGTGCCACAGGCGTCCCTCGGACTGGTGAGCAGGTTAGACATCACCATGCAGACCTGAAGAAACGCAAGCAGGACCAACTGAACCAATGGATACAGGAGGCCCGTGGGATGCAAAATGCCCCACTACTGAGTAGGTAGCCATGGACTGAAGTATGTAAAAATTGCTAGTGTAGTCAATAGTATGGATAGGTATATGTCTCAATATCACTTCATTTACTTCACAGCTGCAGGTGTCCATGCTGTGAATCAGCAAGCCTATGCAGATAGGCTGCTAAGGCTGTGCCACCAGGCAGGTTAGTAATTTTTCTGCATGTACTGTTATATAAAATAAGTGAGAGAGCCTGACTAAAAGTGTCTTAGCCCAATAATAAAGGTATAATAAGGCTTGAATAACCCCTCTGCATGAACTGTTATGTAAAATAAGTGAGAGAGCCTGAAAAAGAGTGTTGTAACCCATTAATAAAGGTATAATAAGTCCTGAATTATTTCACTGTATGTATTGTTATTTAGAATAAGTGAGAGAGCCAGAAAAAGAGTGTTGTAAACCATAAATTAAGGTATAATACATCCTGAATAAGATGTCTGCATGCACTGTAATAACAAATAAATGAGAGAGCCACTAGAAAAGTGTGTAATGTATTTAATAAAGGTATAACACCTGTAGTGTGTCCGTGTCACTTTCTTTAAAATGTTGATGTACTCTTGCAGTATAGAAATAGTAGTGTTGTATTAAGCGCTGTCAACCTACACTTGGGTAGGCCCATAGAAAGAGGATGAAGGGAGTGCCAGTATCTCCTAAGCATATATACAGTCCTCAACTGCAGTTTCAAGCCTGGCATGTATAGGTAAATCTGGCACATGAGTACCTTGTAATTGTGTGCACCGGAAATGTCAATGTGCTGCTAGAAATGTAGGGGGCTGTTAAAATATAACTGATAATGTCACCTGAACACATCCAGATATGTAGACATATGAATATAAATAAAATATATAAATATGTCACAGTAACATCTGCATCCTGGACAGTTTGTATATTAGATGCAGGTCAGGTACATAAGGAACTAGCAAAACACATCCCACAACGTAATGGACATTGCCTTGTGTAATAATACATGTAGGGGATATATACCTGTAGTCAGTAGGAATGTAGTGTAAACTATAAGTTCATATAAGTTGTAAATGGTGGTATCTTTTTACACCCTACTGTATGTGCATAAACAATGCAATTCCACACCTCAATGAGTATGTGTAATCTCAAAACATTTGTTGGGACATATGTCCTATTGGTTTATAAATATCTGCATAACTTTGATGCATGTGCCCTGTTCAAACACCACAATCTTGGTGGCCTGTTGCCACCATTCATTCCTGCATGCTGTTGGAATGTCCACTGTCTTTCAATATATGCATGTGTTATGCTTGCTGTTCAACTGTTGGAACTCTGGTGTGTTGGGTTAATGGGAATATTACTGCATGCTGTTGCAACTAATTTGGAATGCTGTTGGCTATATTGTCATTAAATTCACCTAAACACAGAACGTATGGGAAGGCTGGTCCCAGCGGACCCACCTGTCCCACCTCAGCTGGCGATGGCACCTGGCACCAGCAGGTCCGGTGTCCAGCCCAGGACCTCCTCCTCTGGTGGCCCTGTGCCACCTTCGGGTGGAAGTGCTGCAGGGGATGGGGCTCATCCCCCCCGTAAAAGCATGGCCGGAGGAGGGCCACCTGACACCCTCCGAATGGTCCAGACTGTGGTGCGTAGGGAGATCCAGTGTTCAATCACTGATCCCCTACGCCAGCTCGAGGCAAGAGTGGAGCGACTCATGGGTGAGCCTGCCCCTCCTACGCAGCCCCCAGCACAGCCACCCTCCAGGCTGTGAAGGTGCAGTGGTGACTGCCCATGGGTGGGGATCTCAGTTCCACTGTTACCATCTGTGGGCTCATGGGCTTGCAATTTCCAAACATCCTTCCCCGTCAATTGTGTTCACCCACCCCATGTGTCATATTCTGCCCCTGTATGCGTCTTGTTTGTCTTGTCTGTTTACCTCCCCAACCTACCTCCCAAAACATATCTACTTCCCGTACCCCACATTCCACTCTCACCTGAAAAAGAAAATGGGCAATCTGCTCCAACAAAAAAAATTACGCCCCATACATAGCTGCCCATTTTGCAAAAATGTCCGCTGGACAAAGAAACTGAAATTCAATTGGCAGTACAACATATTTTGTTGTCCTCACCCTCGGGTGGAAGGTTTCAAAATTCCCTACAAATTACTAGTATATGCACAGCTGTTGCTGTTAAAGAAATGGGCAGCTATGGACCTTCCCTAGACCCGTCCTGCACATCCCGAGCTGTTTTCCCTACTATCTTTCCTTCTTTGTGCCCCTTTTTCACCACTTTCCTATCTCCCCATTTTCTTTTCTTTCAAAGCGGGAGTAAGCAACTTTAAGCAAGTATGCACATGAGTGCGCTTAGCTAAGTATTGCTAAGTGTCGTGCAAACCCGCTTACAACTGCTTAAAAGTGCCTTAGTCACTCTGCATATGAGGGGCCTTGTACTGCTCAACAGCAAAATAAAACACCACTGTCAGTCTCGAACCCCGGACCTTGGACACACTAGACTGCAAGAAGTAACACTTGGCCACAGTAGATATACAGCAGGATGTTGCTGAAATATATATATCATGCATCAGAATGTGTGAATGTAAAGGAAAGATAGGAATGCCATAACACAAAACCTGTTCTGTGGAACTTTACCAGCAGCTGTAGTGGAATTGCATTACATGACTGTGATAACAGAACCAGACATTCTAGCAGTAAATAATGTTACAGCAGCACTTCACAACCCCCACACAGTATCATAGCAGGACAATCCCCATCCAAATGTACAAAATACCAGTGTGTTCAAGGTACAGCAAGGATGTAGGTAGGCATACTCAGTACTGGAATTGTCCAGTTTCATGAGCATCCTGTGATAATGTAAACAAAATAAAAAGCACAAACAGTGCAGAAGTGAGTACATTAATATCCACAGTATAGCTGTTCCCAAACAGTTCATGTGCCAAATGAAAACATCTCAATAACTACATATGTATGGCAGCTAATTGTAGAAGTTGTAAAGAAACTCCATACTCCCACGTAACTTGTGTTAGAATTTCTAGGGGTGAGTACAATTCTACACTGTCAACTGTGTACTGGAAGTGGCAACATTCAGGTCTGAGTACAACATACAAATAACTGGCTACACCCTTAGCAACAGTTAGAAGAAGTATACCAACCTTCTGACTTACACAACGGTGTCCACAGCAAGAAGAATGGTCCCCACTTTGGAATTCTGAAAGGGTTACGCCTACCTGACCTAGCAATTTATAGCACTGGGTTGCTATGACAGTGAGTACTGCAAGTACCACACAGCAGGCTGCATGTAATTGTCAAATAGTGGCCACCAATTGGTACAGAGGCCATCACATGCACTGTCCACACATGCAATCATTCCATTGCAGGTAAAGAGAGAGAGAGAGAGGGAGGGAGGGAGAAATAGAAGAAGTGATGTAATGTAAAGAAATATAACAAAAATAATATACTGAAAACAAATTAATATACTGACAAAAGAAATTATATTGAAAAAAATATTGAAAAAAAAGTTATATTGAAAAAAAATATATTGAAAAGAAATTTATTGTGAAATAAAAATCTATTGAAAAAGAAATATCTTGAACAGCAAAAGATATATTGCAAGGAAAACGTATATCACAAAACTAATATACCAGGATATATGACAACAAATACAAACACATACAAATGAAAGGTATGTAACAGCTATGTATTTACTGGAATGTAGTAGATGTTTATGAAGAGTACTGTACAGAGTTTAAATCATCCATATGTGGCAGCAGTACATATCGATGCACAGATGCCCTGCATAACTACTGGCATGGGGAAATGAGTGTGTAACTGTGTGCAGTGGGATGTGATGGTGAAATATGTAGTTCAGCATTAAATGTCAAACATCTGATCCATGTTATCTGTGTTCTGTACAGTAGTGTGTACAATGTCTGTTTGGGGTAGTAGCCCATACGGTTATGCAAACATGGATGTGACAGAGTAACAAATGCATGATAGTCATATTAACGTGTAGCTTACCATTGGCAACAGCTGTACCAGGCTAGTATGCAAATTCAGCATTAGCAGCTATGTATACACCCTCTAATATAACTCACATGTGACACCTGTTCATGTTGCAGCAAGGCCGAACAGGTCAGCCTTGAGGTACATGTACTTACAACAGAGTGGTCCTTGTGTGTGTATGGCACACACATACGGAGAGATCTGTCCGTGTCAGATATATTAGCATCTGTACATGTGCATTGAGCAAGGGGCATACTGCAACTGCTTGTGAAAGGTGGATATATATATATATATATATATATATATATATATATATATATATATATATATATATACTGTTGAAGGGTGTTATGTGCATATTTCTATGTAGGTTGTAGTGTGTAGTAGACCAGGCAGCATACAGTGCTGGTATATGACGTGGTGGTTAAACGCTGTAGATATGATTCTTCAGGTTTGCAGTGTTGCAGCCAGTGAGGCCTGCTAAAGCTACATGGGCTGAGAACACCTTCAGTGCATTCCGCACTACACCGTGCAATGTTATGACATAACTGTATACCTCACAACCTTCCCATACTTTATATTCCCACCATGACAGGTGGACTGTACATGTGCCTATATGTATATCTATATGTACACCAATGGATGTTCATATGTATGTGTGTGTGTGTGTGTGTGTGTGTGTGTATATATATATATATATATATATATATATATATATAGAGAGAGAGAGAGAGAGAGAGGGTCATAATTACTGCAAGGGATGCCTGGTGACAAAGCCATGGACTCAAGCTCACTGTTGACACTGCATTGGCATCCCTCCTTGCAAAGACTCAGTACCCATGAACTACAACATGGGTGGTAGTCTACTTAACACCGAAGGTGTGATAAGAGACCATGGGACACAGGTGGACAGTAGTCTCCCCTTCGATAGTCACAGTGCCACAATAGTCATGTAATCCATCTACGTGGCACATGTCATCAGAAAAGGTGTGTCATCCAGGGAAAAATAGGTCAGTGTTCCCCTCTACTCCAAACACATAAAACCCAGTATAGAGTACAATGCCCCATGTGGTATGTACCTCACAAGACATCTACAGCAAGTGGAAAGGACACAGACATACCTCACAAAGAGTAATAACGGCATCAAACAGATGCCCTATGCAGACCGTCCCACAAAACCACAACTAGACTGTGTCGCATACCGCCTACCCAGAATGACCTCTGACTGACATACTAAGCTATGTCAAACCCAGATCTGTTGGACATGCTCCACGTAAACAGATCACAATCTATACGAGCTACACGCTCTAGGGACCCAAACACTTTGACCACAATAAACAACACATGCTGGAGGGATAGATTCCTATCTCAGAGACATCCCATACTCTGGAACAAACCAACTCTCCATAGCAAACAAAGCTCCTAATTATCAGTCATCATAAATAATCCTGGAGATTGTATGGGAGATAGTGAATACACCCAGGCAATCACCTTAGTGTCTCTGCTTGAAAGGGCCACGTAAAATGTAATTACCTGTGTGTCAGAGGCCAGGGTAGCGTATGGCTAGCGTCCTATAGGCCCTAGGGCCAATAGCCTCTTACCTACCTATGAAGTGATCCACACCCACATGTACTTGTTGCAATAATCGATATGTGCGGTTGACCGAGTGCGATGGTGAATGTGTTGGTGAATGTGTCAGAGTTCGGTATATGTGTGATAGCTTAGTGGGAAACTGTTTCTGTCATGGTATTATGTGTCCTAGTTGTGATCCCAGCAAAAGATGTGTATGCAATTGCTAGGCAGAAAAAGCAGTATGCCATATGGTCTGACGTAGTCCCTTGTTGCCGACTGGGGTGTCCCATTGTAGGCTAAAAGCAGTACATGTATGCTTACTGGGTGTTACTGCTGGTGAATCCAACTCCTGTATGAACTGTAGTACTACCTGAAGCTGTATGCCTAAACAGCACAGTATGGTGTACATGCACATTTATTGGGACCACTGTTATGTGTGTTCCCTGTAGTCCTCACAGATTACATACCTCAGGCATAAGGTCTCGTAACTACTGACACACAGTACTATACGGTACACAGGTAAAGGTCACCTGGGTTGCCATACCTTTGTGTCTGTTATGTATGTCTGCTGTGTGTGTGGGTATGCCTGTACCATAGCTTCAGTCATGTGTGTGTTACAGGATATAACTGCATATCTAGCAACATGTATAGTCTAGTACAGCAGTATGCCACCTATATTAACGAATCTGCACATATGTTAGGCAGGGGTCTGCCATCAACGACTAGTGTGGTATACTGGTAATACTGTCAGTGGACTTTACAATCATTGCAATGGATTACATATTTCATGATGCATTAGCATGATATATACCTCCTGTGGCTAGGTGATGCATTGTGTCACATACAGTGTGCCATGTACCGTTGTATAGTCTTACATACTGTTTTGTTGCTGTGCAAAACATGGTTTGATATATAGAGAGTGCCAGGCACTGTCAGGCATTTGTGGGTTGAGAACTGATATGTGGTATTGAAAGTGTGTATCTTCTGACAGCCAGTAGGTTGCTATATATGGCAGTTACTTGATATCTGTACTTTAGAATGTTACGTGTGCCACATGACTTGCTCACACATTTTGTTTCATTGTCTTCCAGGGTAATGTCCCACCATCATAACCCTGCATATAGCATGGCTGAGGAGGAAGCCATCACAGCGAGCCTGGTGCAGCACTATGTGCTGCTGTTCTCCAGAACCAGCCAGGACCAGCATGAGAGGTCTGCACTGTGGCAAGATTTTGTCCGTAGGGTAAATGACATAGGCATGTATAACTGGACATATGAGCAGGTACACCATCACTGCAGTGATTTAATTAGACATGTCCAGCAGCGTGCATCTGATATCCACAGACAACAGCTTGCCACAGGTGGGGGGGTAGCCATCCATCTCCCCCTCACCAGAGTGGAGGAGCTGGTCCTGAGCCAGGTGGCTCCTGGCCAACAACAACCACAACAAGAAACATGTATCGTTATGGAGACCGGAGCCACCCAGCAAGTTGACATGGAGCGTGCAGGTAACATGGCATAGCTGTAGAATACTGTTACCTCTATTGGTAGAGCATGCTTATGTGAGATGTGTACTGTGTAGTTAGATGATGTGGTGCCTAGTGCTGTGCAATACTAATAATTAGGAATATAATCTGTAGGCCTGTGACTGTCAACCATTGTACTACTGTAAGATTGCAAACACACAGTAGCAATGCCACAGTTGTTGCCATTGACAAAGTGTCTGATATCCTTGTAGGTCCCTCTGGTGTGACAGCAAGGCAGCAGAGCCATGCTGGTGAGTGTGTTATACCTTTAATATTGCTAACTAAATGTGCATGTCATAGGTGAGGTGTAGGCCATGTACACATAACACACCTACTCATAATGCATGCTGTGCATGTTTGCTGTGAGACTATGCACATCCTAGTAATGTGGGTAGCTGCCTAAAGCACATACAATATACAGAGCATTCCACACAATTGTGGCAACACTGCAGTGGACATTGGATAGGCAGAGTCGATATACATGCACACAACATACACACCTTTGTCATACGCAGTACCCATTAACATGCTACACATGGTGTATTCAGACACCTGCTGTAAGGTCACACTACAGTATCCCAAACCTCATCCACACAGCATACATAATATACCTGAGGGGGTAGATGCCTCACATGTGGCTGTGCAACACTCTTCAACACATAACACATTTATGTTAGGCAATGCCCCCTATTGGGCACCTCACAAACCCATGTAACAACTGGCCGTGAAATGGTGAATGTAGCCATGGTACTGTAGTTAAGGTACAGCATGCTATGTGCCAGTCTGGCAAACATTAGTCACCTTGAGTGACCACATGATGCTGCATGATGATGGCTCATGGTACTACACCCCATCCAGTTACAGTGGCCACAGTACTACACATATCATGAATTACTATGCACCTCAATGTTGTGTGTGCAGATATATGCACCTATACACAATATGCATAGCGATCACCATTTGTAGAATGTGACACACATATGTCTTGTAATGCTATGGGGTGTATAGGTCACATGGCACACATTGTGTATGTGTGATGTTTCATGTTGCAGTTGTGTGGTAGCATGCCATGTCATAGCTGGCACTGGCATGTCCACAATATGTCCTACACTCACCATGACCACTGTACAATGGCTATGTTGAGCAATGGTATTCCATCAGGTATACATGCACCACTCATCTTGTGTATAAATAGCATGCATGTGCTACACCTGTGTCCACAATTATCTGCTAAAGACACAGATGCTCTAATCAGACATGGATATCTATGTGACACACTGATACACATGCAGCCATGGTATGTATACCTGTGACTGATGGTACACAGGACATTGCAGGGCTTTTAATACCTGCACAGCAATGTTGTGTCCATGTACACATTGCGTTCCAGGATGAGGACATTCTCTGAACAAAACACACATGCATCAAGGCCATGTATACTCTTATTAGGAAGGGCTGTCTACACTCACACTGCATGCTGTTGAGCAACACATGTCCTGCATGCTGTCATGTTTAATATAAATGTTTTCTTGTGATACTGTACCCCGACATCACACACTATTGAGTATGTTCGTGATTGCTGGTGGTGTGTGTGTGTGTGTGTGTGTGTGTGTGTGTGTGTGTGTGTGTGTGTGTGTGTGTGTGTGTGTGTGTGTGTGTGTGTGTGTGTGTGTGTGTGTCTGTTCTAGTAAGGAGTGTATTTGTGTGCATGTGTGCATGTGTGCTGACATCATGTACAGGTCGTAAAGTGGGTTTCCTGTCTCCCTCTCACAGGTGCTGATACTGGGCTGGTTCAATGCAGCAGGGAAACTGATGTCACTGAGCATGATAGTGACAATGATGATAGGTGTGTTGAGGCACAGGCATATTTGCCAGGGTCTATTGTTAGGCCACCAATCAACACTACACAAGTGTCCACCTCATCCATGCACACGGTCATACTGCCAATACATCCGTCACCAATGCCCTTACCAGAGGGACAGCGTACAGGCGGCATTGGTCAGGACAGTGTGGTATCCATGGCACATGCATCCCGACACAGCAGCCATACCCAGATGGGGAGAGACATTAGATGTCATCTGCAATGTCATGTCCATGGGTTAGGACAGTGTGTATTGGTTGAGTCATCGACGTGGATGTATGCCAGCAACATCAACAGCTGGAAGTTGCCGTGGACGTCCCTCAAGCAACAGCCTTTCTCGTAGTGCCAGTACCAGCCCCAGCAATGTTGGGGCTGGGCTGTCCATAGAACGTCCTAGAAGACCACATGCATGTGGCTTTGGACAGTCCCAGCAGGGACCTGGGTCCAGTGTACATCCATCTACCTCTGGGGATAGTACCCAGTCTGGCTTGGTACCTGATAGTGTCAGTAGCACCCCTGCCAGGCACAGGTACCGTATCCGTGGCCAGAGACGGTGATCTGTAAAGCCTCGCAGGTACAGCCTGTGGCTGTCCCACAAGTACCCATATGTGGCAGCCACATGGTGGAACTGTGTGCATGCAGACACACACACACACACACACACACACATAATCCAGACACCTAGGGCTAACAGATACCCACACATATTACATCAACATTGGCCCAATACCATTATTCTTACCCCTCACACACACACACACACACACACACACACACACACACACACACACATACACACACACGCATGTCAATTGGATGGCTCACTGTAGGCCTCTGGCAGACCAACAACACACCCTGTGCATATGATGAAACCTGTGCCACCTCCTGTCATCTGTAACATCGATGCAGGAAAAGGCTACCATGGTGCTGATGCACAGGGTGTCTTTATAGCAGTATAGCAATGTTAGCATAGCTGAACAGGCATGATGCATTAAAGCTATGATTGTCATTGTAGTGTTGTTTACACCAGTGTTAGTTCCAGTTGTATATTGTCCGCCCATGTGCCACTTGGCTGATGTGTGCAGTATTGGCAGCATGTGTTAGAGAGTGGATAGTATGTGTGGGATGTGTGTAGCACATATTTGCAGATGTACAGTTGTGGAAATGGTGGAGGTGCACTGTCTGCATGTACGTGCATAGTGGACACATGGGCAGGGTGACATGCTCTGTATTACACAGTAACACTCCATAGTTTCTATTGGTGGCCAGTATGCATTGTATTACACACATTTTGGAACCTGACTACACGTGTGTATGACATGGTTTGACACTGTGCTGTGGGTGATACTGTTACTATTTGTCATTGTTTTGCATTCTGGTAGTATACATGACTTCAACAGCCTGACCATAACCAGTCATTAGCTGATGTCCTGACAACTGACACACAGATGTTGGACACACAGCAACATGTGGATCCTTCAGGTACTATACTATGCCAGTAACCAGTGGTATTCAACTGCACCCATTACTGAGACCACTCCTGTTCGGCATATGGCTCTCTTAGGTACAAGCAATCACAGTAGGGATATGTCTGTACATGTGTGCTAATGCATACTGTGGCCTATACTGCATTCTCCAGGTGACACACACATCCTCCACAAGGGTATCATACAGACAGATACCTGTTGTCAAACCCATGCTGTAAAGGTATAGGCGAAACTAAGTGTAGTCATCCACCTTTACGGAACATAGTATCCCCACAGTACCACATAGGTAGTAGCCACCAACATCATGAACAGGTACTGATGTGTACATGCAACCTTGTGTTATGTCATCTCTCCTTTGATAATCATTCCCTAAGGTATTTTGGAATCCCTCGGTGGATCACATAAGCAATAAGGGGTCTGCATGCATGTCCACAAAGGTTGTTGTACATCTATAATGCACAGTCATCATTGACAGACTCTGCTGCATTTGAGCAGGTCTGACAAATACCTCGGCCATAAACCCTCACACACACAATTCAATAGAAACCGTAATGAGTGTGTGTGACACAGATGACCTAGGCCAGGCATCACTGCAGTGGCTGGCCTTGTCACAAGCATACAGATGTGACCTAAGGTCTGTGAAGCAGCAGCACAGTTTGGCAAAGATGCCAACTGTGTACCTGGATAAAGCAGGGTTCCCACACATGCAATACTTGAGGTAACATGTACGTATATGTATTTGCCTCATAGCTACCTCACATGTGCAATGCCTACTGATATGTCATACGGTAGTAAAAGCAAAACCCCCAACACAGTCACACACATAGAGCATACACACTCACTAAGTGCAGGATTCAAACCCCTACTTAATTACTTCATGAGACTAGAGGAGTACGGATCAACACATCGTGCTATACACATTACTGGGAAGTATTTTTTCCATAGGTATATTTGTAGGATGGTGACATAATCAGACTTGACAAAGAATAGTTTACCAATTTTTAGGTGTTTTGCTACTCTCCTAAAAGGTTGCTCCTTCCCGAGGAGACCACACACACACACGCACACAGTTGTCAAGTGCAGGATTCAAACCCCTACCTAACTATTTTATGATACAAGAGGAGTACGCATTAACACGACGAGCTATACACATTACTGGGGGTGTGCTTTTCCACAGGTATATTTGTAGGATGGTGACATCGTCAGACTTGACAGAGATTTGTTTACCACTTTTAAGGTGTTTTACTACTCTCCAAAATGTTTGCTCCTTCCCAAGGAAACCACACACAAACACACATACTTGTCAAGTGCAGGATTCAAACCACTACCTAACTACTTTATGATATTACAGAGTTATGCATTTACACGCCGCGCTATACACATTATTCTTTTCACAGGTTTATTTGTAGGATGGTGATATCATCAGACTATACAAAGTGGGTTACATTAGGTGACATTAGGTGGGCTACATTGAAGGAATGTCTAAACACTTTGGCCATGTCATCATCAAAGGGGTGTTTACTATCTACCTGTGTCCCCAGGGCCATGATGACTTTCTCCGTACATACTGGATTACCACCTATGTGGTAATTTGTGTGCACTTTGTTGTACCCAAAAGGGATGACTATGCATTCTTTGGCATTCAGCTTGAGGGCATTGTTTTGACACCAGATATCTGTCTTTGTAAGACACTTCTGGAGGATGTCTGTGTTAGCCGTGCAGTCGATTATGGACCACAGTTACCATTCATCTGCAGACCTGTTCAGCCATACACCTCCTGTGCTTGCCTGTACCTCTGAGCAGTATCTACTGAACAGGTGGGTTCCCAGGACCAAGACCTGTGGGATGCCATTTGTGACTGGCTTAGAGTTGGATGTGGCACCAGCAACTCTGAACATGTGTGTTTGATCTGTGAGCCACCTGGCCACACATCCTGTGACATAGTTGTTAATGTTCCAGCTGGTACACTTGTCCATGATGACAGAGTGGGGAATGGTGGGGAAAGTCCTTTGTGAGGTCCGGGTGGGCTGTGTGGACTACTTTCTCCTCCATCTATGTCCTTGGTAACTGTTTGAAATAAGTCAACTAGGTTTAGGAGCCAGGATCTGACATTAACAAGGTGAAGTTGTGGAGAGTCCAGCGTCTGGAGGTCTCCAATGTCTCTGTTTATGGGTTCCATGACAATTTGCTCAATAGCTCTGTAGACCAGGCTGAGTAGACATATTGGGCAATGGTGTTCATGTTCTGTTGTGGCACCCCCTTTCTGGAGCTGGATGACTGTTTGTGTATGCCATTCTTTGGGTACATAGCCTGTGGTACACTTGTGTCTGGACAGTGAATGTGAGTGAGGGTCCAGTTCCTCATAGGCCTAGTGTATGATGCAGCCTGGGACACCATCCAGTCACATTGATGCTGTGTTCTCAGCTTTGGTGAGGGCTGTCTTTATCTGCATGTCCATGATGTCTGGGGCTCTGCATCCTTCTGTGATGGACACAGGCCCTTTTGGGGGTGATGGGGGTGTTTACACTGAACTTGTCCCCCTGGATGTGGGCAATGAAAGTTGGTTTGGTGTATTTCTTTCCTTTTTTCAGTAGCTGACAGCATATTTGGAGGTTGACACCTACATGTCTGGTATAGCTACCATAGGCTTTGTGGTTGTCCTTCTTACATTCCTTGGCTATTTGTCTTTAGAAACTGTCCTTGGATTATTTTATGAGCGATCATTGTTTCATCCTGATAATGATCAGTGATGCGTTTTCTTTAGTGAAGTTGGGTCTATCATGTGTTCGTTTCCTCCTTCTGTTGTCTAACTTATTTATGGGCAACAACCATCTGATTGTTGTCCTATTTTTGGAGGTGTGCATCTTGGTTTTATTTGTGATGCCACATTCCATGCATCCCTGTAGATGCTCATAGGATGCACTTGTAAATGATTCTGCGGATTGTATACCATTATCCTATAGCAAGAGGGCTTTGGAACGCTCCACTTTGGTCTTGGGAAGTGTACAGTTTGCTTTTGCAAATGTCTTCACAGTGGTTTCATTGACTGGGTGGGGGGGGCGTATGTGGATGTCCAGTGTGATTACTTCATGATCTGATATTACCAGTGAGGGGTTTATCTCTGTAGTGGAACACTGGTACCCCATGTTGGTGATGATCATGTCCAGTATGTTGTCACCTCTAGTGGGCATGGGTGACCAGCTGTTCCAGAGTGTTAGGGTTTTTAAACTCTAGGAAACATTGGGTGAACGACGTTGTACACGAGTAATTCCACCACTCACTGTTTGGGTAGTTGTAATCTCCTCATATAATGGTGTTTGATAGGACCTTTATACTTTCCACTGTTCTCCGGAATACTGAGTGGGGTTCCTGAGACAAGGTACATGACCTGTAGCAGGCTATAATCTGATGGGCAGCTTTGGCCAATGTTAGCTGCACTTGCATGGTCTCCAAGGCCTCATGCTGTGCCACTAACCTGAAGGTGTGGGTATCCATAGGGTAAATGGGTACACCCCTTCCTTTTGTATTTCACTCGTGGTTTTGGGTCCAAAGGTCAGAGGGATTGTGTGTGTTTTACGTGGACCATATCCAACAGCTCTGTGTTTGACATAGTTTTGTATGTTAGGCAGTGAACACCTCTGAGTAGCCGATATGCAAGAGAGTACGTATGGAGCATTTTGAGATGGTCTGTGTATGGCATGTATTTCAGGCTGCTAATGCTCTTTGTGTGGTATTGCTGCTGGCTTTCCAGTTGTAGTTGTCTTGTGAGGTACATAGCAACAGTGGCGTTGTACTTTATTATAGTTATAGTGAGTGATGAGTGGAGGGGAACATTGTCCTCTTCTATTCTGCACGAGACACATTTTGTGATGAGGTGTGCCACATAGGAGGGTTTCCTGACTACTGTGGGAATGTGATTATCACAGTTGTACCAACTGTCTGCCTGTGACCCAAGGTCTCTTGTCACACTTATAGTGTGAAGTATACTACCACCTCTGTTGTAGTTCTTGGCTACATAGTTTTTAACTTAGGGGGTGACAATGCACCTTTTGGCATTGAGCTAGAGGCCATTGCTTTGACAACAGCCATCTGCCCCGGTGAGGCCCTTTTATAGGATGTCCACATCTCTTGTGTTTACCATTATGGCTCCTGATTTGTAGTCCTCTGCAAAATTCAGCAGCCACAGACTTGCCATGTTAATGTTTACTTCAGGGAAGTAGATACTACACAGCCTGGGAAGTTATCTGGTCCCATGGCTGCTGTGATACTGGCTTTGGAGAGTGTTTATTACCTGTGCAGCCATGATGACAGCAACTTTGCAGTCTTCCATTATAGAAATGTGCTCTTTCATGGGTGAGAGGGGAGTACAGTTAACAGTGATCCTATCTGCCAGGATGTTGGCAATATCAGTTGGCTCTGTACATTTACTGCCATTGAGCTGTAACTCGGAACAGATCTGAGTGTAACCATGACATGAACCTGTCTGTTGGGCAGAGATCTCCTGAGTAGACAGTATGCCACAGAGTACAGATTGGGTTACATTCAGTCTTGTTGCATGGGGTGACTATTTGAGGCCAGTAATCCTCTTGTTAAGGTACTTCATTGGTCTTTCTAGCTGCTGAACGTGCCTAGTCAGATTAATCGCAAGTGTGTTGTGGTACTCTCTGACAGGTCTGATGACTGCTGAGTAGTGGGAACCTCCTTTGACCTACATGCAAAGACCTTGGCAGTTTGTGTGAACACATAACATGATTTTCCAATCACTTTTTGTGAATGTGTTTCTGGAAGTAGAGATGACTATCCACATTTGTACATAGATCCCTAATTATCACATCCTTATTTAGCCTAAGTGTGTGAGCATGCCCAGTATGACCTTTCAGTGTGATGCTGAATGGAATCCACTACATTTGTTGGAGTGTATGAGCACGCCCAATATAGACATTTATACTATATGTGTATGGAAAATCAAGTTGTATTTTTACAGCAGGGCTCAACTTTGTGTCATAGATCAACAGGGATCATGCTGTGCCTGCAGGGCTTCCATGCGACACTTTGCATAGACTTATCAACATTTCTACATACAGGGGGAACTGCTATTCTTTGTACCTTTCTACCCAGGGGCACACCTGATTGTTACTGTGGGTATACATAGGATGTGGGTTTCACCTGACACTTATACACATTTGCTATGCCTGCACTGCTATGTACAGGACACCATTTCAGTCTGTACTGTTGCCTATCATAGTGGCTTGAGGCATACTACTGTACTACAGATGTTGGCATCCAATGTCACGTATACTACACTGTGACTTCATAGCCTACACAACCCACATCACACCGCCTAGCCTGATGTTCTCGGTCTGCATAGGCGTGTGGGGGAGGTTACCCATTTGCTTCTTTAGGGGCATGATACTGCATTTCTTTGTGTTTGCATTAGTGTACAATTGTCCTGCTGTGTCTGTGCCACTGAAATTCTATCATGGCTTAGTGTTTCAGTACTGTGACTATAGTGCATAGTATCCTGGGTTCGAGCCCTGTCATTGCTTTTTATTTCCATGCTGGGCAGACCAGACCGCTTAAGAAACAATAAAGCAGATATGAGCATGTTTAACTGACTTTGATCAACTTCGCCCGACCTTGCTAAATGTTGCCCGACATTGCACTAGTTGGCATGAGCAATTTTGTTTACATATACTAGATATTGGTAAAGGCTGCTTAGCACTGCTTTATATTACTTAAAACATGGCAATCATGCCTCAGGTGGTGCTGCAGGGCTGCCTATGTCAGATGCACGTACTACACTCCCTATACATGTTTGGAAACAGGTAGTGTTAAGTTAGGCATCCCTATTATTTTATGTGTGAGTCAGAGGGAGGCATCATTTCCAGGGTTTCTACTGAGCCAGTGTATGTGCTATGCATTGCCTCTTTGCCAAGGCCAAGGCATACTGGGCAGGCTTCCTACTGCCTACTGGGGCAGGCTCAGGTTGTTCCTCCTCTGAGTCATGCTGTGCCTGTGCAGGCCTTGGCAATGGTGAGGGGCTGTTTGGCCCTGCCCCATGCTGTTCCTGCTGCAGCTGTTTTTGCAGGATCATATTGTGTAGCATGGCACATAGCATGACAATTTGGGTACATGTAGTTGGTGAGGACTGCAAGACTCCACCAGATGTGTAAAGGCAATGGAACCATGACTTGAGCATCCCAAACATACGCTCTATTACATTTTGTGTTTGTGCGTGTGCCTCATTATGGTGTTCTTGTTCAGGTATGTGTGCATTTTTGATAGGTGTCATCAGCCACGGCTCCAGTGCGTATCCAGCATCCCCCACTAAGTGACCGTCAGGGATATCCCCATTGGCAAATGGCTGGTACAGCTGTGACAGATGCCAGATATGGGAATCGTGGTAGCTTCCAGGGCAGCCAGCACCCACAATCAGTATTATGCCCTGGGCATCACAAACAACCTGGCAGTTGATGGAGTGGAAGCCATTGCAGTTGATGTAGGCTATACCCCGCTCACCGGCTGGTGCTTTGATGTGTATTTGCGTGCAGTCAATTGTACCCACTACCTCAGGGTATTCTGCTATTTGATGGAAGAGATGCATGTTGCTGGCCAATACCTCATGGGAATTGGGTAAATATACATGATCACTGACATGTGCTGACATGGCATTTAGGAACTGGTGCAGTACCCTGGATGCTGATGCCTGTGAAATCCCCATCATATCACCAGTTGGTCTCTGGAAGGTACCTGTTGCTAGTATTCTTAGGCCAACACATACCTTGGTTTCTACTGGGATAGGTTTCCCCTCTGTTAGTTCTTTGTGTGAGGCGTGGCCTGCACAGCTCAACAATTTGCTGCAGGAGCTCTCTGTCCACTCTATAGCACTCCACTATCTCCAGCTCATGTAGCCCCTGGTAGGTTACCCTGGGTCTGTACACTCTTCTCGGTCTCCTCACTGTGGGTTGCTCAGCAGCATTCGCAATGGCAGCACCCTCAGCATCTTGCACATGTCACCTTATAATAGCAATGGCAGCCCCTAACATTTTTTTGTCTCAGTTAAGCTTTTTAAGTTTTCACTTCACTTTGTAGACTGCAGTGTTGCAGTGTTTCAGAAAAAAAACATGGGGGCATGTTGTTTGTAGAGTTTTAAGTGCTGGGCTGGGCTAGGCTCATGTACTGCCTGTGTAATTGGCTGATTATGATTGATTTCACCTTGCAGCTTTGCTAGTTCTCCTTGGTTAACTTCCTACTACTTCCTTTCCTTCCTTTTCCCATTTCTGTTTCCACAGGGGCAGTGCCACACAAACAAGTGCAAACACACGCACATGAGTGCACACACGTGCACGCAGCCTTACACAGGCTTACACAGGCTTAGGTGGGTGCACAATCATGCATACATGCTTTGACAGCCTTACACAGGCTTACACGTGTGCACACACGCGGTCACAGGCTTAGACCAGTTTACAGGTGCACACACACATGCACACAGTGTAAGCAGCTTTGCAAGAAACTTCAGTGATAGCCACAGTGTACACCTTCAGTTTCTGGGTTTCAGTTTAGACAACTGTAGAAACGCCTCTTCCAGTCCTGAGTACCTCATAGCAAACACATGCCACTCTGCTCCAATAAGCTTACAGTCTTTTTGATACATACCCCCTCATGATGTCACCTATCTTCTACTCTGTTACTCCCCTTATCCTACTCTTACAGTCTAGGGACATGGTTCACATGGCAGGGAAAATTGGGATTCACTATCCTTATACTCATTTGCATAGGATTGCCTACTAATGCTTGGTTACATCTCTCAGGCTGAGCTTCCCCCCTTAGCAACCACTACTCAGTCGCCATGTTGTCTTCAGCCTGCCATTCACCTGCATGGCAGATTAATATTTTGAATAAAATAACTATTTGTGGCTTTTATTTTTTGTTTTTAAGGTTTTTAGAGTGCCACATGTTTGTGCTGCACTGCGTTACGCTTAAACATCGGAGATCCAGGAAAAAAAAACATTTTTTTTTATTATTTTGCAACGGATAAAAATGCCAATGGCCGTATATTTGGCCATTGGCATGCTTCCTCAACTGGAAGCATCCTTTATTTGGAGCTGTCATAGCTCCGTTTTGCTATTTGCACGTCAGTTGCCAACCGAGTACATTTCTGCAAATAACACTACTCTTACTAGGACAGGTTAGTGTTTCCTGGATCGCAAATTTACTTCATTTGCATAGCTTTCAGCAGCAAATGAGGTAATTTGCATAAATTAACCCTGTCCGTGCAAGAGTCGTTTTAGGAGCTCTCTTGCACGCCCCTGTCGGCTGTTCCTGGATCGCTCGGCAGACATGTTGGCTTGCTAGAGTCTTACTCTACTCTTAGACTCCGTGCAAGCCTTCGTGAATCTGGCCCATTGCTAGACATTAATTTCATTTGTACTGAATTAATTTGTATTTGTACATATAGAGACTGTAAAGTACATTTAGTCTAATCTTACAAATATAGTAACATTAACATCAAGCAAAATCTTGGAAAATTCTTATGTCTCTTTAGAAGTATCTAGTGGAATTGCCACCAGAGGCAACTACATACCCAGCAATTAGAAACATTTATGCTTTTGCATACCAATACTGTCTTGCCAAAAACATATTATAAGTTCATAGGTAGGTACTAGGCTATCTGCCCGAGGGCATTTATAAGCCTAGCTAGAGTGTGTCAGCTTTCTCCATCCCATTGATTAATTAACTGAGCCTCTGTCAGGAAGAGCCAATGAAGTGATCCCAGGGGTGTATTTTCTGTTACCCATCCACTCGTCAAGGTTTCTCTTGAAGAGTGTTAGTGAGGGGCTCTACCTAATGTATTTCTCTTGAAGAGTGTTAGTGAGGGGCTCTACCTAATGTAGTTAGGAATTTTGTTCCAAAGCATAGGGAGTCTCTGTGACAGGAATCTATCCCTCCAGCATGTTCTATTTATTGTTGTGGTGAGGTTTATCTCACTAGAGTGAGTGGTTCACAGTGACTTGGATTTCTTTAGGTGGAGCATGTCCATCAATTCTGAGTTGGACATGGCTTTGTAAGTCAGGCAGAGATCACCTCTGAGTAAGCGATATGCCACTGAGTACAGCTAGAGTTTTTCTAGTCGGGCTGCATAGGACATATGTTTGAGAAAAGTAGTCCTCTTGGAGAGGTACTTTTGTGGTCTTTCCAAATGTTGAAAGTGTCTTGTGAGGTACATCCCAAACGGGGCATTGTACTCTATGATGGGTCTGATGAGTAGAGGGGCACTATAACCTCTTTATTTCTAGATGCAAACCCCTTAGTAATTAGATGGGCTACATAGAAGGATTTCCTAACTACTTTGGCAATATGATTGTCAAAGGAGAGATTATTATCTACCTGGGTCCCCAGATCTCTTATTACCTCTTCTGTATTAAGGGGGCTGCCACCAGTGTGGTAATTCATTGGGGTTTTGTTTTTCCCAAACGGGATGACTATGCATTTTTTGGCATTTAGCTTGAGACCATTACTTTGACACCAGGTGTGCATGACGCGTCTCAGTAAGGCCCTTTTTGAGAATGTCCATGTCAGCCGGAGAGTCAATTGACTAAACCTTGTCATCACAATAAACAAAACATGCTGGAGGGATAGGTTCCTGACCCAGAGACTCCCCAGACTCTGGAATAGATTGCCCATACATGTCAAGCAGAGTGCCTCTTTGGACCTCTTCAAGAGGAACCTTGACGATTGGATGGGAGAAAGGAAATTCACCCCAGGGATCACGTCAGTCACCCTGCTAGACAGGGGTCCAGGAAAGTAAATAATGTGGGAAGAAATAGCCAGGGAATTGTTATGGCTAGGCTTGTATAGGCCCAAGGGCTGATAGCCTAGTACCAACCTATGAACCTATGAACCTATGAATTATGGTTCCCAGTTTGCAGTCATCAGCGAACTTGGTTAGCCATAGTTCTGTGTTTGCCTGTACTTCTGCGAAGTATATGCTGAACAGTAGGGGTCTCAGGACTGAGCCTTGTGGCACACCACTTGTGACTGGTTTAGAGTTGGATCTGGAGCCCGCTATTCTTACCATGTAAGTTCTGTCTGTAAGCCAGTTGGCACCCCATCTCGTGACGTAGGGGTTTATGTTCAGGCTGGTGAGTTTTTCTATAATTCCCGAGTGGGGAATGGTGTCAAAAGCCTTGGTGAGGTCAAGGTAGTCTGTGTGAACTACCTTCCCCTCATCTATGGCTTGGTGACTGTCTCGAAGAAGTCAACCGGGTTTTGTAGGCATGCTCTGCCCTTAACAAAGCCGAACTGGGTCAGGTCAAGTGTTTGGAGGTTCTCAATGTCTTTGTTAATGAGTTCCATGATGATGCACTCCATAGCCTTGCAGACCAGGCTAGTCAGGCTTATGGGGCGATAGTTACCAGGGTCAGTTGTGGCCCCTCCTTTGTGGAGCTGAATAACCATTGCTGTGTTTCATTCTATGGGCATGTAGCCTCTGGAGAGGCTGTGGTTGAACTGTGTGTTTAGGTAGGGGGTTAGTTTGTTCTGTAGTTCATGCAAGATGCAGCCTGGGACACCATCTGGCCCCATTGATGCTGTGCTTTTAGCTTTTGAAAGGGTTCTTTTCACCTGTGCGCCTGTGATTTCCGGGACACTACACTTTTCCGGTATTGTTGTGGGCCCTTTTGGGGGTGAGAGGGGGGTAAAGTTTGCACTGAATCTATCTGCCAGGATGTTGGCAATATCAGTGGGTTCAGTATATTTTGTGCTATTTTGCACTAGCTCAGAGCATATCTGTGCATTCCCAAAAATACTGACCATTCTTGCTCAATTTTTACATATCTTTACTCCCTCTTGTATAGCTTTAATAAAACAATTTTAAGTCATCTCTTGTATAGCTTTACAGTTTAACAGGTTGCAAATACAATTTAATACTAAACAATACAATAATAACTATTATGATAGCTATTAGCAACTTGTAAACTATCTTATCCTGTCAGGTTTAATCCAGTATTTCTAATGCACTAATACTTCCCCCCCCCCCCCAAAAAAAAAGAGCACTGTCAAGAAGGAATGAGATATTATTTCTTCCTGTAGCTTTATTTTAGACCATTTTGCAATACTGCTCACATAGTCAGTGTAAAACTGAGAAAGTACCCCTCCCCCTGTAGTACTGCAGTATTGTTTATTTGCTTTATAATGTATGTCAGTCCAACACTTTGGTTATACATTTGCTTTATTAGGTTATTAAACTATGAACCTTTGTCTGATTTGATAATTTTTGCTGTTTTCCATGATAGAATATATGTTTCTGTTGCCTTTGCTGTCTACTAGTACTAGTAGTTATTTGTACCCTCCTGCATACTTTATTTGAACTGTATGTATACTATAGCCCATCTACTGGCTGTACTTGATGTAACTGAGGTTTTTGTCTTTTAACATTTACTTGCAAACAGATTATCAGTGACATATATGCACAATTGTGATGTTTTATTATAATTACCAAATAGTGTTGCATGTGAACATTTAACAATTATGTTTTAATAACAATGATGCTTTAGAAAAACTCAAGCCACTTTTCTGGCAATCAGTTTGTTTTTTATCTTATCTTTCCAATATTTCCTGTAACTATTCATCCTGTCTTAGAAGGTCTAAGCTCACATTTTAGATTATGTAGACCATAGTTAATTTTTTTAGCATTTTTCTTTAAATCATTTGTTAATACACATACAGTTTGATATTAGAATGTAGTTGTCCCGGTCCCCTACAATAAACACATTATAATGAATGATATTTGATGACCTTTATTAAAACTTCCATAACATAGCGTTGTTCACCAACTTTATTATTTACAACTGAACATAATATCATTGATTCTAAACCCAACATAAACCTCCTTATAATGTTAATCAGGGCAGCGTACCTACTCATTCTGACCCAGTAAGCAGCGTCTATACCTCTGCTCGTTTACCTTACTTACAAAGTGCCATCCTTATAATGCTAATCAGGGCAGCGTACCTACTCACCCTGCACAGCATAAACCTCCTTGTAACATTAATTAGGGCAGCGTACCTACACACCCTGACCCAGTAAGCAGCGTTCATACCTCTGCTCGCTTACTTTACTTATGAAGTGGCATCCTTGTAATGCTAATCAGGGCAGCGTACCTACTCACCTTGCTCAATAATCAGGGTCCATACCTCTGCTCGCTTACTTTACTTATGAAGCAGCGTCCCAGTCTCACTTCATATACCATTCATTGAATTACCTTTCACCAAATAAGCAACATTCTTACCTCAGCATACACCAGAGGGGGAACAGAAGAGGGCAAGCCTCTCCCTCTTCTCTCCAACCAGCCTGACCAGGCTGTTCCCTCTCCCTCTCCCTTCTACCCAAAATTGTTCAACCACTACCTCTCATAACAGGAAGGGTTAAGCCAAAATCATTCGGTGTACCCATCACCTGTAAAGCCCTTAGAATCCTGCATACCATCCCTGAAAGCACGCTCTAATAAAACTAAGTAGGATTACCCATGACTCCACCGTGCCACCAGGACCTCCACTCCAAGAGAATACATTTGTTTTAGACCACTTCCTTCCAGCCACTAATCATGGCTCAACCTGAATGGAATGACAAACTATAGCTGCAATCCTGTCAGCTGTAGCATATCACCATAGCCCACCAAATTACCCAGTTCTGGCTGTGCATTAACCAGATTGCTGTAGGGAATATTCTAACTCCAAAACTTTTAATGCCCTAACTCTAAATGGCAGAAAGCCAGCACCCCTTGACCTAGGTCCTGAAAACTCAACTATGCTCGACAATGAAGTACTCTATGTGCCCAACCATAAACACCCCCAGTTCATTCATTACCAAATGACCATCCAGACTAGAACTCTCAAACCTCCTAGCAACCATCCAAACCTGAACACTCAAACTACTAACCATCCTTAATCACTGCCTTTCCCTGACCTTTCCCCTTGAAGGCTCCCTCCCCCTAAATTGAACGCAGAGCTCTAATATGCCTTAATAATATGATCACTCAGCCCCACACTGTGCCCCATTCTGGTGGCAAGAACATCCATCCTATCAAAAACGTCACCTTTCAGATCCCCTTTTTAAGCCACCGCATGATGCCTTCTGGCCTTCAGCAATCTGCAAAGAAAGAAAACAATACATTCTATGTGCACACCTACCAATAATTACTTAACATGGAGGCACTGATAAGGACCCCTGCCACCCCATCAAGTATTTGCCAAACTCTGCAGTAAAGTATGGAACCAGCCCCCCCCCCTTTTTTTTGTGTGCTACCACTCATATCCCCAGAAATAAGAGCCGACTTGTCTAGCTTGTAATCATACCCGAGCCAGCAGCCTAATAACTTCCTATGATACTAAGAGTGCTGTGATCCATGCCACCTACTTGGAAACCACCCACCTTAATGTGCCTTAATGAGCACTAACTAAAATGCATTACCTGTAACATCATCTAGCCCCCTACAGGAATCCCAAACTCTTACCTATGGCCAATGTCTGTTGCTCCCTTTTAATATTGAATGCAAACAACCAAAATCAGGGACAACTTTCAAACATTGATCTAACCTACTGAATGGTAATTAACCCTGAAATCACAAACTCAAATGCCTATCCTTCCCTGGCTACCAGTATAAATCCTCTACCAAAATCAACTTTGAAATCTACTTACTTCAGTCAGTAACTGTTGACACCTTGCGCTCCCCCCTCCTCACTCGCCACTGCTTCCATCACCTGCAAATTCCCTGTGCATCACCACAGCTGGTACTCAGCACACCACTGTCTACAAATAAAAGGACAAAATGAAATCCTCTAATATGTAAAGAGAAGGCTCTACCTAATATCTACCTATTCCAAATTATAGCAGCAGCATTCCAAAGCCCCCATTTCCGTCAGTAACTATTGCCCAATTGTGCTCCCCATGTGTAACCTCCTCATCAGCGAATTCACCGTGTATTGCCACAACTGGTACTCAGCACACCACCATCTACAAGGAAAAGGACAAAATTAAACTCTCTAATATGTAAAGTGAAGGCTCCGCCTTATACCAACCTATTCCAAATTACAGCCGCAGCGTTCCAAGACCCCAGTCTGAGTTTAATGTAGCTAACAACAATGACAACCTTATTTGATTACCTAACCTTATACATCTTCCATAACGCCTGTAGTTCTATAACTATTGCAACCGACAGGTATGCTGCAGACTGCTTAGGCACCACCTAACCATAGCAGCAACCCGAACCAGCACCTTCATCATCAGAACAACTCCTTCCTAACTGCCAAAATTACCAGATAACTCTCCCCTATCTCTCAACCCATCCAGGAAAAATCTCCCAATCTGGAAACCTGTGCCAACTCAACTTGTCCCAGGTTTTCTGACCCCCCTCCTTCAAGCCTTATTGGCCCACCCTCATCCTCCTCTGTGGTACTAGTGAATAAAGGGGGCAAACAGGGAGCATTTTAAACACTGCTCTTAGAAGGTTGCCCCAATAACAAGACCTGCAATCACGCATCCCATAAAGGAAAATGTCTGAAACGCAAATGTATGTCATAACAAGAGGGAACGAAGGCCCAAAATAAGAACAGTCCTAAATATTGCTCTTCTGAACTCAGAAATTGATAAAACAGGCATTTGTTTGCATGAATTTAAGGGTGTAAAGTCTGAACTAAAATATCTGTCATTACTTCTGACTTCACCCATCTATGATTAGCCATAAAATCACCATTGTATAGTAAATGGGCCCCGAATATGAGGCAAACATTTGGACATTCTGCAAAAGCTGTACAGTTGAGAGGAAGTATTCCTACCCCTGAAAATCTGCTTCAGAGTCACCACCATTAGTGGGGAATTTAAGATATAAAACGAAGGTGGGCATACTAATTCTGATTCTAAACATTTAACTGTACATCTATACCCTGCAATCTGCCTGTTCTGCTGATCAATAAAAGAAAAGCCTTCCCACAGAAGTTCACTAGCCCATGCACAAAGCCCTTCCCTCAAGAAAACAAGCTTGAAATGCATATGTCTGTCTCCATCTCCCACTGCATTCGATACATTTGTCCAAAATCCACCAGCAAAGCACCCTCTTTTGAAAAGTGAACCAAGACCTAGGAAAAGAAAAAATCACACACACCCAACCTGTCAGAAAAGCCTACACCATTTCCTCTCATCGTGCCCATCCAGATCACCAACAGCTGTCACGCACTAAACTCGCTTGTCGACAAACTCGCTTGTCCAGTTGAAACTCATATCCCACCAAAGAAGCCATACAATTACATTGCCAACAAGTCACATCACTCAGAGAAAACCCTAATGAGCAATTCATTACCTTGCCAGCTAACCAGCAATTTTGGACATTTAAACACCATTAAAAAGGGTTCATCTTAATGCATAGCAAGTCATGGGGATGCACCTTAAATCCTGGTGTACCAACTCTGCTGTCTAACAACCCAATGTTAAGAGGTATAAAGTACCTTTGACATTCTAAGAAAACATACCCATTTTTTTTTTTTGAGGAGAAGAGCCCTGTTCTGATGTGAAGCCTGGCTGTGCTAATGATTAACGGTCAACCCTTCCACTGAAACCAGCTGCGCATGCGTGGCAACAAATGCCTAATCCCTAGTCCGTGAACGAGATATCGTTATACAAGAATATAGGTTAAATCCTTCAAAGTCCCCTGAACTAACCAGTGACCCTGACAACCAGCCCATGGTGATTCTCCACTGCACTCCCACCCAAAACTGCTTGATCTGCATCTTTACTCCCTGCATCATGTGTTTTTTTTTTATTATTATATATCAGATGACCCACTACAGATCCCTATTTTTTCTGCATCAGATGGCCGAACGTCTCGCTCTATTCTTCACTTACCAGCCAATTCCTTATCAGCCAAATTCCTTCCCAGGGACAAGAATGACAGCAAGTAAACCTTATTTCCCCAGCAAACATGCAGTACCACTCCACACGTATACGCGGTGAGCAGATGTGACTCACCAGTGCTTCATTGCTGCCTGAAAACATCTTAATCGTCATGCAGAAACGGAGTGGCTGCCTACCATCAGCACTAATGAATTGAGGAGAAAATCAAGCGAGGCTGCATGCTATCACCACTAGAGAGCTGAGGAGAACCACCCTAAAGTGACCACGACTTTATATATTAACTGCAGGAGCCGGCACCACCGCTTACTCCCACCAATGACTGCACCGTGAGGGAAGCCCTCTCAACTCCCTATCTAATCCTGAACAAAACTGCCTAAAACAACCCAGGCAGGACACTGTGCCATTAAAACTTAAATGACCACAACCTCACACCTAACTGCAGGAGCTTTAACTGCAAGACCCTACCACCAATGGTCAAACCTTGAGGGGAGCCAGTTCCCCTCCCCCCAACACTAATGTAATACTAAGAAAACTTAAACATTAACCAGCCAATCAGGACAATCCTCACATGCTGTGAGTCAGCGTACCTCTCCTACCAATCTAACCTGCACCAAGCCTGAAATCCCTAACCCCACCATTTACCAGGGAAGCAAGAGAGAGAGAAAAAAAACTTATTATACAACCATCACCTACTTCCTCTGTATCTACTACATTAACCAAAAGCCTACCTGTCCACCAAAGTACCTACTGGTAGTCATGGACGTAAACCTGCCATGTAGCAGGTTCATGCGAAAATGTGATTGTTTACCCAGCTAAACATGTCTAAAACCTCTTAAGCCCCTCCCTACCCTTATCTCATTTCCTCCCAATCCTCCCTGCCACCACTTAACCCTTTCATTTCTCCAACCCACTTAACATCCACTAATATCCAGCTAACCCCTCATGAAGATGTCCCGGGACAACTTGGTTTGTTGCCAAACTTCATTTGTAAAACATTTAGAAATATAATAAGTATTTGTGATTTGCATAAGTATGCATTTATACTACATAAATAGATATTATTTTATAATTAGCTTACATGGATTTCAATATTTTTTTATTTATTTAACTGCCATTCATTTTACAAAGACTGTTTGACTAATACCATCTGTGATTATATTTCTTTATAAAATTCAAAACTTTAACTGTTTGGTGTGGTATTACTATACAATTATAAAAAAAAAATTAAAAAAAAAACAAAATAGATAGCTTAACTAGCACATGTTTATATTATTTATATTTGATGTTGTCTGACTGTTATTCTTGTGCATTGTAACAGATGTATTTTAGATGAAAATAAAATACATGCATGTCAATCTTGTGACTTTAAATCTTTATACAAGCATGTCAGTCTTGTGACTTTAAATATTTATTGTTATTAACTTTTTTATTTGAGTTTTATATACTAGAACTGTTTTGTGTACCTTTTCACTATGCTATTATGTTATGAGAATGGCAGTCACACACTCTACTTTACTGTAATACTGATCAATATCTTGCATTAATTGAATGAAAGTAAAACATTTGGGAATGATTTATTTATACATCAGATCCTGCTATGTATGCTTAACCATTTTCAAAACACAAACATATTATCAAATATATCTTTTTTATACAGATTAGGTGTAGTTTCCTGCTCTTCTGCAATGTTTTCTTATGCTCAGCTGTTATATGCAGGAAGTCAGTCTCTGTCAGTTCAGCTAATTTATTTTTCTTTATCCTGCAACTGCTGTTTAAGAGTTTCCTCATGGTCTCCCTGATACGTCTCAGGAACCTGTTCTGCTGAATCTGAAACTCCAATGCACTTTTGAAAAAATGTTTGTATAACTTGTCTAAACTTCCTGAACTCATTGTGTCTGTCTTTTAGAAGTTTATTACATTGTTTTGTTTTGTAACAAAATATACTAGAGGTTCTGTCAGTAAGTGATTTGACTCCTGTTCTAACTCTAAAATAAGCATTTCACATGTGGTGACAGGACATAACTGTTCAACATCTGAATATAATGGAAACACTTTACCCTTAGTTAATTTTTTATCATGAAAATGTCTGTCTTCACAGTCTATTTTTTAGCAATATCATGCAATACTTTTTATTGCATGGCACACAAAATGCAGTTTCTGTTGAATCACACAATAAACATTTGTCATACCCCACATGGTTTTCTTTCAGATACCAGTCAAATATTGTAATACATTTGCATAATGCCTTACTATCAACTTGCCCTGATAAGATTTTACATTTACTAATGTGCTGTGTATACCAACATTGCAATTTAAAGCTTGTCTTACACTTGCTGGAATTCTGTTGAATAGCATCCATACTAAAAATGTGACATAGAAAAAAGTCTTACCAGTTAGCAAAAAAACAGGTGATCAGGCTGTTGTTGCTGATGGCTGGAAATTTTTCAGAATCACTCGAGAAGCTGGTGAAACACAACAGGAAGCGAGATGCTGTGAAAGTAGATGTCCACCATTTTTTGAAGAATTAATGGCACTGCAACTTTCTTGTACTGCAGGCTCAATCTGGATTCAGACTGCTGAAAAACTTTATTACTGCAAGCTGCATAAACTGGAATACTTCTGTTTAGAATTTACACGTATGTACAAATGTTAGTTACTGCAATTTGACTGAAGTGACCCTCTACAGGGCTTACCTCTCCCTCTGTGTACGAATGCAGGCTAGCTTGCTATTGAAAAATTAATTTTTAGGTGCTAAACCATGGTGCTGTTACTGTGATGGCTCCAAAGTCTTCTTAAGACACTCAGTCTTGCTGGCTGGGTTTTGCTGAAATCAAACTCTGGTTATAGTTGCATTCACAGTCTGTTGAATACAGAAATTTGCAGAATATACACTGATGAGAGAATATACTTTGCAGCACCAAACTCAGAGCAGTAATAAATAACTTTTTATAAAAAAACACACATATACTACTATGGCAGCTTTAGGTACTGTTCTATTTACTTCTCAAATAGCACAGATGATGTGACAGATACAATATTACCTTGGAACAAGTGTGTGTTCCTACACAGATATCTCTAACATAACTGAATTAATAAATTTCTTATATGCAGTTCTAGTCACACACACACACATAGATTTCCTCTTGGTATTCTATTTTGGAGAATTGCTCATCCTGTTGCAGATGCTGACTTGATGATATTATTTTTAAGCTTTCTTGCTTAACAATGTCACATTTTTGCTCTTTTATGAGAACATTTGTTCTTGTGCAAATGCTTACTTCAAACTTTCTTACTTAACAATGTCATATGATGCAGATTGTTTTCCTACTGTCCAGCCTTTAAAGAACCAGATTAGCTTTTTTTCTGACAATGTATAAACATATATCCTGTTTTTACATTTTTGCTTTTACTGACAATGTAATGCATACATAAGAGGTCAGCTTTTACATTTTTGCTGATTCTGTATGAAAGCATGTGCATTAAGCAAGTTTCTTATTTTTCAAGCCACAGTCATTTAGTACGGATGCTAATCACATATGACTAAACTCTATTTCTACATTTAAGCAAGCTTTATTTTATATGTTATTTATGTTACATATTTGTAACAGAATTACTTTCAACCTTAATATTTTGTTGAGCATATTTTTACACAGTCCAAAATTGACCTTAGAATTTATAATGTTTATGCATGCTGATTTGATGACCTTTAAATGATGTCAAGTTAATTTTGGAATAGGATTATCAGGGAGCCAATGAAGTTTATGATGAGTTTTTACAGATTCTTGTAGTGATTATTGTTGATATCATTTAATTCATTTAAAATAGATGTCTATTTTTACATGTCAGGGTGTAAATGTACAGAAAGTGAAATCAATAGGTACTTGCATTTAAGTACTACTTTGTGGGCTATATGGGTGGAAGGAGGCCAGGGAGGGGCCCCTCACCAGTCTAGCTCATTCCCTCCAATGGAGCTCTTTAGAGTTTGTATTGTAAGGATAGTAGTCATAGTCATTAGGCAAACTTCTTAAGCAATCAGCACTGTCCACACATGAGCACTGCTTTGCCTCTATTCATAGAGGCCATTTATGCTTACATGTGAGGGCCTCAAATAAAAGTATACAAATGAAGGAGTAATGAGATGATAATGAGAATGATGGAAAAGTTCTTATAAGCCTTCTTTCTGCCTGTTTGCAATTCATGAACATTTTTGACACACTTCTGCACAGTCTGCAAATATGTTATGAAAGGGTAAATCACTCCTTTTCTATCGACTTTGCAGTTGGTGAAGATGCTCTCCCACTTGCTGCTAAATTAGCAATTTCTCCATGTGTGCTGCTTGTCTTGGCCAAGACTGCTTGCAACATGTGGTCCTCACCAGCCAAACAGGTGAAGCTACAAGCAGAGAATTACTCATTGCAATTTTGATAATCAGGAAATTCTTGATAGATTTTGAGTGGGCAGGGATATTGTAAGGGCTTTAGTGTGTATGTATGGCCCACAGACGGGAACTGGGGGGATGCATGACCTTTCTGTACCTGTGCAAATCAAGGTATGTATAGCCTTCACTATACTTGCCCAGCGGCCTTCCATAGACACACTCGGGACACTTTGGATATTTCTTAGGCTTCTGACTCAGGGAAACTTCAGTAGATGCCTGATATAGCCTTAACATCTGTGGATCAGTACATCTTTTACCCAGTGCCACCTCCAGACTGATCCATTCTGTGGGTGCCTTTTGTGGGATAACACAATTCCCTTAGGTGCTTGATATGATAGATTGCACCCATGTTGCTGTTAGGGCCCTATCAGGTCCAGTGAGGGAAGCATCACCAGAAAAGGAAAGGCTACTATTCTGTCAACTGCCTGGTAGTGTGTGATGCATGGAAGTGCATCACCTTGTTGGCCCAGCATCTTGACAGTTCCCATAATTCCAGTTTCTGGCAAACCAGCTGATTCTACCATCTGTGCCTGCATGGTAGGATGCCTGATGTTCACCTGGTTGATAAGAAGAAAGTTTAATTATAGTTATCTAATTACTTTATTATTTGGAAAATGTATTGCTTAGTACTAAACTATCCTTCCTTTTTTGGGGGCCCCCTTCCTCTTTTTTTCTTTTCTGTTTTTCAGGAGATGCAGGCTAACCATTGGAGTCATGGCTTATGACTTCTGTGAGGGAGGCTAAGGGAACTGCAGAAGAGAATTTTAATACAATCTTGTTCCAGACATGTATTGTCATTGAGAGAATTTTTGGCCTTTAAAAAGCCTATTTTCTTTGCCTGAATGAGTCTGTGGGTGCCCTTCAATATGATACAGCTACTGTATGTAGGATGTTTACCACATGTTGCATTCTGCAGAGAATTGTGTTAAACATTGCAGTTTGCATGTTATGAATCCTTCTTTCTAGAGTATTTTCTTTTACCGTATGCATTACCATTACTCAAATGAAATTCATGAACATGGAAAGCCTTTTAGTACTGGGTTACATTGAACATAGACATAGTCATTCACTTCCCATATTCTACAGCTCGATACATTTTTTAAATTTTCTACACTGCTTTTGAAGTTAAACAGGGACATCAGTGTAGTGAAAAAGCATGGTAGTGAAGTGAAACATTTCATATTTTAAGTATCTGAAATGTCAAGCCTGAGTCACAGTAGGTCATGGTCAAATATGTCACAGACAAGGTCCCCTAAAGATATGGTGAGTAAAGGTGCACATGATCTCAAGGAGTGGTTGTCTTGTAAGCCTGATGCTGGCTTGCTTCTCAGACATAGGCAACTTGGATGGCCTGTGGTTGACCATGATCACTGACAATTGCAAATTGGGAACAACCATTGAGTCCCCCAGTGATGTTAATATACTGCAGACAGGGTTAACACAGACAAATGATCAGTGCCAAAGCCACAGATTAAAGCTAAATGCAAAAAATGCATTATTATTCCATTTGGGAAAGCCGACATCCCTGCTAACTACATTATAGACAACACCAGCCTAAGTGTATACCCAGTGGTATGTCATCTGTTTACTCAGGTTGATAGCAATCTGAACTTTGACCACCGCATATCCACAGTAGTAAGGAAATCCTTCTATGTGTCATATCTTATAAGTAAAAGCATTGCAACTAGATCTAAGGTGTTATAATTTCATTATATTTGGCTCTCATGAGACCAGTAATTAAGCAATAACCCACACCTGAGTGTGGGTAATGCTAAATTTACCCACGGTTGGTGTGGTTTGGTCACAAGCGCGAAGCCCAAGTGGCCAAACAGAGACAACCATGAGTAAATCCAGCATTACCCACACCCAGAAGTGGGTTATTGCTATTATACAATGACATTATTTAAGAAAAAAAATACTTACTTTTCTTAAATAATGGCATTGTATAATGCCTCCATGCTGCCCTTCCACAGCTGTCTGGTATTCTGCGGCAGGGATGATGTACTGCGCATGCGTATGCTTGCGTAGTACATCAGAGCTGTGTGTGGAAGCAACGGAGAAAGGAAGATCTCCATTGGTTTTTAAATGTGTCTTGCTATGTTAAGAGTTTAACATAGTGAGATAGCTTTAAAAAGAGCAACGGAGAAAGGAAGATCTCTGTTCCCTTTTTTAAAGCTGTCTCTCTATGTTAAATGAGTTTAACATAGCGAGATATCTTTAAAAAAAGCAACGGAGAAAGGAAGATCTCTGTTGCTTTTTTTTAAGATCTCTCGCTATGTTAAATTCATTTAACATAGTGAGATTACAGCAACGGAGCTCTTCCGTTCTCTGTTGCTACCAAAACAACAAAAAAATGAAGACTTATACTAATGGAAAAAGTCTGGGTGATCAGACCTTTTTCCATTAGTATAAGTCTGATTTACAATGGGCACACTGACCAATCAGCATGCACGTTTTGGAATATTGATGGGGGGGTCATTGTATAATTGAGTATAATGCTCCCTTTTGCTTGTACCTCACCAGATATTTGTAACAACTGGAAAAAACACATAGGTTTCTCACCAAGAAATTACAAGGTACACAAAAGAAGTCTGACATGGAATGACTGAAAGCCCTGTCACTGTAGTCTGTCTTCTACAGGTTGCTAAGGGTGACCTGTACCTGGCTTACAGGGCAGTCTCTGAACTGGCCCTGATGGAAATTCTGCACATTTGCAAATCAAACTGCATGATGGGAACTCACTCCAGTGATCTTAACCTAGCCTCTGACATGAACAGGTCATGCTGGATTGCATCTCCCAGAGATTGTCACTTCTATGGAACAAGCTTCCATTTTACATGAAACAGAGCTCCTTCCTGACCCTCTTCAAATGCACCCTACATCAATGGATAGGTGACTGTAAATTCACTCTTGGGATGGTGCCCATGTCCCTACTGGACAAAGGAAGTCAGTATTCTGTGAACTTTACTCAGCTAATCACCAACAATTGGGGCAAATTTGGATAAATATGGCTAGGCTTGCAAGAGTTCAAGGGCTGTTAACCTAGTAACTTATGAACCTATGATGTGACCTACTTGAGGCTAGGTGATCCTACAGGCATTGATCTCACAATACTATGTACAGGTGAATGCTGATAAGGCCTGTATGAATTCTGTTGTGTTTGGTCCCCCCTATTATTCATTAATAATGACACACACTTTGGCCAGACACACAGTAGTAAACTTTAATAAATACAAACGAACAAATGCTTCAACTGAAAGCCTTTTACTGGTTATAAAAATATTTTGAATATACCAATACTTAAATACAGCTCGTTACTCATTATTCCTAAACAATTACTCAATTAACCAATTCTAAACATTCTATTAAACCCCTCCCACTAGTATTTACATAAAAAAATATTTCATGTTTAACTCATTAAACCATTATATAAAATATACAAAGCCTCTCTTTGCAATAAGACATCAGAAATAGTTATTAATAAATCAGCAAATTTACATACTTATAAACAAAAATTAAATTCAAATCAGAATTATGTACATTCTGAAAGTGTAGTGCTATATATAGGGCATTTCTATGGTTTATTGTGTATAATCCTTATATGTTCCAAAACAAGCTCTCAGTGATTGCTTAGTTTGCCCTACATATTACTGATTATAAGAACATTTTAAACAATAGAACACAGCTTTCATAAAATATTTTGTGCTACCTGCTGAAACACAATGTTGCCCATTTTCCCCATATTATTCGCACTACTTTCATGAGATGCTGCTAATACAGGTAATCAGCAATGTTCATAGTACCTCTAATTATGTCTGTGCCATTCTTATCTGCTTCACTGAATGGAGAGGAGGTGCTCCTCATCACGTGTTAAAGGAATAAGTGTATGAGGTCCTTCTGCTGTGCTGGCAATTGCATTCTACCTTGCCTTTGCTCTGGCCTGTCCTATCACATTATTGGCCCTTTTCTTGTACTGTGTCAATATGGGGTTCCTTCTACCAACAACATTTATATCCATGACCACTTGGTTCCAGGCCTTTGCTCTCTCAGCTAGTCTGGATCCCCCTTATCCAAAAAGGCATGTGTCCTACAGTCTGCCATGAGGATGTGGTTCTCCTCATGGCTGAACATTTTCTAATCCTTGTCTAGATTCCTGTTGCTGCATCCTGCATTCACCTAAAACAGCATAAAAAGTAATGTACTAAAGCTTGATTTAACATAATGAAATCCACACATCAGCCAAGCAACAAAGCAATGAAAACATGTATTTTCAGATTATACTATACAGGATATTAGTACACAGTTTTAAGTAAGTAAACTATTTTCAGTAGCACAAGATCTGAGTACAGTGACATTTATCCTGACACAAAATTCAATATATGTACTACAAATGAAACTGTGGTCAGTTAAAATTGTGTAGCATTAACACTACCATCTTATGTCATTGGTAACAGATGTGAAATCCTTCTGCTATCCTTGTCAGTATTTATACTGCCATGACTTTTCATTCATTAGTGACAGTCACAAATCCTGTACCACAGTACAGCAACATTTATCCTGACACCACAACACATCAATGCAAATGCAGTAAAAAAGGCTTTATTCACTTAAAAGTGTGTACTAATATCCTGTATAGCGTAATCTACAAATGCAAAAAAATCACAAACATTTATAATTCACATTGCCACCAGTGGTCCCCATGCATTCCCAGTAGTACTGGTGTGAATTACCATTTATAAATGATACTCCTGTCATTAACATTAACATGTATCAGCTGCATCTGACAGTTACATCAATAGAAAACACATTTCTCCTGGTACTAATTAACCTGCATACTGAATATGCATTGCTTGCCAATGATTTCAAACTATATTGATATTTTTATCTTGTATGTCGCGGTGGTGCGGCAGTAGCATTGTTGCCTCACATCAAGAGGTTCTCCCATTCGATTTTCAGCTGGAGTGTGGGGTGTGCCTTCTGTGTGGTCTGCATGTCCTCCCCGTGGTTGGGTGGTGTTCGAAATACATGCGTAAATGGGCGTGCCTTCAATGAAGGTTGGACATCGAGCTGGCACCTCGACATTCATGAAAATCTACTGCCAATCATTAGCGAACCGGAGTTCCACTGTGGCGACCCCTAACAGGGAAAAGCCGAAAGACAAACAACAACAACATTGATATTTTTATATTACTTGAAAAATGTTGAACTTTTCCTAAAACATATGCACCCTAATTTAATCGATCACATCTTAAGTATGATATTAAATCAGGCTTACTTACCTTTCTGTATGTAAGTTAAGCTGAGCTATGCTTATCTTTATTAATCACAGTAGTACATGAATAAGTATATACAGAGATTCATGGAAACAGACCTCTGGTACCTGTGAATGCATTGAGCTGAGCCAAGCTGACCTTGGGAACATGATGAAATAAACTGCTTGAAACCACCACGATGTAATCCAAAAATCATTTAATATAAGAGTGGAACAGGAACGAGCGCTTTCACACAAACAAGTTGTGCTTCATCAGGTTACAATCATTCACAAAATCCCATTTTCTTTTATAGAAACCCCTTTGTCATAATTAACCAATTAGTTACATCAATTAAATAATTAAAATCAATTGACAAGCTTTAAGCTTGTTTATAATAATAAAATTCCAACAAACAAAACAAAACAAAACAAAACAGTAGTACTAATTTTACCTGTCTAACATTATATTTAAGACCAACATAGAGATCTATTTAATATTTCACTTAGCTCATTTAAAGCTCATCATTATAAATCTCATGCAAATAAATACTGCATTATTTACGGAGATATATAAAACCATTCAGACATCAGCATTATGTTTAAGTAAATCAGATCAGGAAGCGATGCCCATATTTAGTTAAAAAGCAGACCAGAGTATATTACATTAATTAATGAAATAGTGAAATAGATAAGGCTACTCAAGCTGCTCAAGCATTTTTATTTAACCTCCGTAAATTAAACCAGGAAGCCATGCCCATATTTAGAAGGGGTAATGTATAGTGTAGCTTCCACTAAAGTTCTTGTTAAACTAACAATCCTAACTCGTCTCTAAGTGTATGTGTTCCCACTAAATAATGTTGCATCTCATAAACGTACTTGTTTCAAGACAATTAGTTTATATATATCTATGCAGTCATAAGAATTATTATGAAGACTACATCGTCTCAGCATGTTCGCCAAAAGACCTTATGCAGATATTATATGTTTTTGAAGCAGAACCACAATCAAATATGACAGTATTTATGTCGTAATGAATTAATAATTACATAAAAGAAAACTGTCGTGTTGTGGCAGCTGGCTAAGCTTAGCACAGTAGAAACGCTGCCATATTAACCACGGCAGAGATGGTATGATCACAAAATATAATTATGGTAAAAGATTAGTTCTATTGTCAAAAATTCAGTAAGCCCAATATTCAAAGTATATATATATCCTATAAAATACCTCAGATCTTATGAGTGATGTATTCTTTTAAGAATAGAATCATAAACAAATACCACAAACAAAACCAAATAAGTAAATAAGATAAGCAGTGTAGGGCACCACTATAGAAATAAACATAACAGTAATGTTAAAGCTCAGCTAAAATATAGTCTTCAAAAATTGATATTAGAAGCTAGACTATAAAATGTCATGTTTATAATTTACAAATTCAACGTACATCAGTGCTGCAGATAAAGACTTCATCACAGGAAATTCATGAACTCCGTAGAGTCCAGTATGAATATTTGATCATATTTATCAAAATTAATATATACAAATAAAAATTAGAAACAACAAAATATAAAATATGAAAATATATTTATAGTGACAATATAAAGTAAAACTATCAATCAATTATATATATAACAGAAAATACTTATAACTTATGAATTTTTGATGAAAATGACTCAATATAAGAAGCTTACTTAGGTGCTTACATATTAACTTGGACCTATCAGAGCTGGTCGAAGATTAACTACAGAATTGAGACCTGGCAATATATGTGCTCTAAGTCTCAATATCCATCTTAGCTCAAAGCCCTCCAGAGTATTTAGGTTATCACCTTCCCTTCTGTTAGAATCCACCACCTGTAGGACCTGAAACACAAAACTGTGTTGAGGGTACGTACTACAATGTAAAGCTAAAGCATTATTAAGATTATTCTTTCTGATGTTATACACATGTTCATAGATTCGATCTTTTAATCTCCGTGATGTTAAACCAACGTAGTAGGCATCACAAAGGACGCAGGTGGCCAAATAAATTATGTTTCTAGTATTGCAGTTTGCATAATGCATAGGTATTATGTTCCTTATCATACCTGGAGGCATGAAGCCATTATCTTTACTTATATAATGGCAATAGGAACATTTAGTACATGGGAAGGTGCCAGTTTTAATCAAGGATCTGATGTCAGTAGATCTATTAATTAATTTCTCCTTACATAATAGTCTCTTTATGTTCATACAATTCATATATCTAAAAGTTGGTTTTTTATTTATAACTTCTGAAATGGATGTATCTGACAATAGAATTTTCCAATTGCCCTTTATTATATTGGTTAAATGCTGTACATCATTGGTGTATTTAATATCATAAGACATGGTATTAAATGTCTTCCTATTGGAATTATAATAAACATTAGGCTTTTTAACATAGGACCCAGTATCATTAATTAATGGCTCTGTTATTTCATTAATCAATTTAATCGGATATCCCCTTTCCACAAAAAATCTAGTTTGAGTTTCCATCAAGCTTAGAGAGTCAAGTCTATCACTACAAATTCTATCTATCCTTCCCATTTGATTCTTTACTATATTTGGAAAGATGTGCCGTGGATGTAAACTATCATAGTGGAGGATCCCATTCCTCCAACAGGTTTTCCTATAAAGTGTTGTAGCTAGTCCATTTTCATTGTCCTTTTTAATGGTAATATCTAAGAAATTTATATGGTGGTAGGAAAAATCATAGCTAAACTTAAAGAACGGAGTGACACTATTCATATAATCAATAAATGAAGTGAGGCTATCTGCATCACCATTCCATATGATTAATACATCGTCTACAAAACGTCTGTACAATACGACGTTTGCAAACCTTGAATCACTAAATATAAATTCCTTTTCCCATTCCAAAACGACAAGGTTGGCATATGCATTAGCACAGGGGGTCCCCATGGCAACCCCCCATGTTTGTGCATATGCCACATTGTCGTAGAGGAAGACATTGTTGTTCAGGACTAGATCTAAAAGGCAACATATATTCATGACCTCATTATTTGAAACCTTGAGTTGAGTCAAATGGCTTCTTATTGCTTCTAGGCCATAATCATGGGGAATCCTCGTAAATAAGCTTTCAATATCTAGAGTCACAAAAATAGTACTATTCATTATTTCCTTAGTTATGATATCTGACTTCAAGTCATCTAGAAGCCTATAAGAGTCCAGAAGAATTGTAGGAATCTGTTTTACAAAGACACCTAGTTTATCCTGTATATAGAGTGATGCATTATAAGTGACCCAATGATCACCAGAGACTATAGGTCTCAATGGTGGTGGATATGTCTTTTTGTGTAATTTCGGCAAGCCTTTGATAATAGGAATGAGGGGGAGCTCTACTAATAAAAAGTCATAAAGAGATTTTTCAATGGACCTAGTCATGAGCATATCGTAAAGAGTATCATGAACATATTGTATTAGTATAGTTACATGTGACTTCTCAATCCTTTTATAAGCAGTGTCACTATCTAGCATGCGAAGCATTTGATCATTATAAAAAGTCGCATCCATAGCCACTATCCCCCCTCCTTTATCTGCTGGCTTAAATATGATATCAGGATCATTGCACATCATGTTCAATTCAGACATTTCCTCCATATTAAGGTTAACAAAAATATTCTTTTTCAGTTGGCTCTCATAATAAGCATATAAATCACGTTCGCATATTCTCAAGAAACAGTCCACTATAGGTATCATAGGTGGTGTAAAAACACTTTTCTTTCTGCAGGCGAATTTAGAATTGTTACCAGGAGTGTTAGCAGAGTCAGATATATTACTATTTTTAAACATTAACCTCAATGATAATTTTCTACAGAATTTACGTAGACCTATGAGAGTGTCAGTGATATTACTATGCTGAGAGGGTATGAAGGATAAGCCCTTGTTTAGAACATTCAAGGCATAATTTGAAAATATTCTAGATGATAAATTAAAAAATAAACAGTTTAAGTCAGTATTCTCCAGTTTTTCTATAATACACCTTCCATGATTTGATGAGAAGCTCAGATCTTCACTCTTCTTCGTTGCTCCTTTCTTTCTCCTGATAGTTTCCTTTTCCCCCTCCCCCGACTGTGAGATCGGGCTCGCACTACCTCTTTGTAAGGGAGGGGAAAATTCAAAGGCACGGGTGCTGTCGATTTAAAGGTGGAAACTGTAGCTTTGGGTTTCGTACCTGTATTTAACATCTGTGCCAAACCTTGCTGATTACAGGGTATTGACAAAACTGGAGTATCTGATAGTACAGATGCTTCATTAAGTACAGTCTCTGTATGCGATCCTGTGTTGATCGTGTTGCTGTGTGCACTAGCAGGAACATCATTGTCCAAGCCAGAAGTAGTGTCTCCTGTGTTATTAGGTAGATTGGTAAAGTTGGAGGATACTCTCGGCCAAACGAAAATTCGGCCGAGCTGAAAATCCTCACAGTCACGCTTTAATTTTTTCATTTTGATCTGCTCCAGTTTGTTACTATATAGGGACAATTGCTTATTCATGGCTTGTATTTTAGCTTTGCAAAATTCAGATTCATAGGTGGTAGTGAGTAAATTGTATTGCTCTTCAACCTTAACTAATAACTCAGCTTCCTGTGGTGAAAAGTAATCTAAAAGGAGCTGAATATATTTAAAGCCAAAGTCAATGTTCATTTTCTGCCATTGCCGAAGTAGGTCTGGTTGAGAATCCCCATAAGTCGGCATGCACAAAACGCGCATGCCGCGGGGAATCACTTTAAAATGCTGACATGCTTGCAGATGTCGTCTCTGCCACACAAGTCTATGCAGACGATAAAGATCATTCTCTAATGTTCTCATATTCCTAAAAAATTCATGCATATTGTCAGCATTAGTAGATGGGCTTTTACATGTCTCACCATTTAAATCCATGAGTAGCAGCGGGTTTTCACGTTGATAAAAAAGGCAATTCCAATTGTCATGAGAAGAGTTGTTCACGGGATTGTAATCTAGTTCAATATTCTGCACTTCCATCGCGTGATGACTGGATAGGTAGAAGAACCAAAGAAATAACTGCAGAAAAACGAATCCAATCACCCAGAGGTTTCTTGCATCAAGTAGAAAAAGCAATGATGAAATAAACTGCTTGAAACCACCACGATGTAATCCAAAAATCATTTAATATAAGAGTGGAACAGGAACGAGCGCTTTCACACAAACAAGTTGTGCTTCATCAGGTTACAATCATTCACAAAATCCCATTTTCTTTTATAGAAACCCCTTTGTCATAATTAACCAATTAGTTACATCAATTAAATAATTAAAATCAATTGACAAGCTTTAAGCTTGTTTATAATAATAAAATTCCAACAAACAAAACAAAACAAAACAAAACAGTAGTACTAATTTTACCTGTCTAACATTATATTTAAGACCAACATAGAGATCTATTTAATATTTCACTTAGCTCATTTAAAGCTCATCATTATAAATCTCATGCAAATAAATACTGCATTATTTACGGAGATATATAAAACCATTCAGACATCAGCATTATGTTTAAGTAAATCAGATCAGGAAGCGATGCCCATATTTAGTTAAAAAGCAGACCAGAGTATATTACATTAATTAATGAAATAGTGAAATAGATAAGGCTACTCAAGCTGCTCAAGCATTTTTATTTAACCTCCGTAATTAAACCAGGAAGCCATGCCCATATTTAGAAGGGGTAATGTATAGTGTAGCTTCCACTAAAGTTCTTGTTAAACTAACAATCCTAACTCGTCTCTAAGTGTATGTGTTCCCACTAAATAATGTTGCATCTCATAAACGTACTTGTTTCAAGACAATTAGTTTATATATATCTATGCAGTCATAAGAATTATTATGAAGACTACATCGTCTCAGCATGTTCGCCAAAAGACCTTATGCAGATATTATATGTTTTTGAAGCAGAACCACAATCAAATATGACAGTATTTATGTCGTAATGAATTAATAATTACATAAAAGAAAACTGTCGTGTTGTGGCAGCTGGCTAAGCTTAGCACAGTAGAAACGCTGCCATATTAACCACGGCAGAGATGGTATGATCACAAAAATATAATTATGGTAAAAGATTAGTTCTATTGTCAAAAATTCAGTAAGCGCCCAATATTCAAAGTATATATATATCCTATAAAATACCTCAGATCTTATGAGTGATGTATTCTTTTAAGAATAGAATCATAAACAAATACCACAAACAAAACCAAATAAGTAAATAAGATAAGCAGTGTAGGGCACCACTATAGAAATAAACATAACAGTAATGTTAAAGCTCAGCTAAAATATAGTCTTCAAAAATTGATATTAGAAGCTAGACTATAAAATGTCATGTTTATAATTTACAAATTCAACGTACATCAGTGCTGCAGATAAAGACTTCATCACAGGAAATTCATGAACTCCGTAGAGTCCAGTATGAATATTTGATCATATTTATCAAAATTAATATATACAAATAAAAATTAGAAACAACAAAATATAAAATATGAAAATATATTTATAGTGACAATATAAAGTAAAACTATCAATCAATTATATATATAACAGAAAATACTTATAACTTATGAATTTTTGATGAAAATGACTCAATATAAGAAGCTTACTTAGGTGCTTACATATTAACTTGGACCTATCAGAGCTGGTCGAAGATTAACTACAGAATTGAGACCTGGCAATATATGTGCTCTAAGTCTCAATATCCATCTTAGCTCAAAGCCCTCCAGAGTATTTAGGTTATCACCTTCCCTTCTGTTAGAATCCACCACCTGTAGGACCTGAAACACAAAACTGTGTTGAGGGTACGTACTACAATGTAAAGCTAAAGCATTATTAAGATTATTCTTTCTGATGTTATACACATGTTCATAGATTCGATCTTTTAATCTCCGTGATGTTAAACCAACGTAGTAGGCATCACAAAGGACGCAGGTGGCCAAATAAATTATGTTTCTAGTATTGCAGTTTGCATAATGCATAGGTATTATGTTCCTTATCATACCTGGAGGCATGAAGCCATTATCTTTACTTATATAATGGCAATAGGAACATTCCTCCCCGTGGTTGGGTGGTGTTCGAAATACATGCGTAAATGGGCGTGCCTTCAATGAAGGTTGGACATCGAGCTGGCACCTCGACATTCATGAAAATCTACTGCCAATCATTAGCGAACCAGAGTTCCACTGTGGCGACCCCTAACAGGGAAAAGCCGAAAGACAAACAACAACAACATTGATATTTTTATATTACTTGAAAAATGTTGAACTTTTCCTAAAACATATGCACCCTAATTTAATCGATCACATCTTAAGTATGATATTAAATCAGGCTTACTTACCTTTCTGTATGTAAGTTAAGCTGAGCTATGCTTATCTTTATTAATCACAGTAGTACATGAATAAGTATATACAGAGATTCATGGAAACAGACCTCTGGTACCTGTGAATGCATTGAGCTGAGCCAAGCTGACCTTGGGAACATGTAAAAGTGCCTACTATATCTCAAATACTCCTATGCATATAAAAGGAAAAATGGTGTCAACAACATTTAGCTTACAGAAGTGTGACACTTTATCCATGCCCATCTTGTGTACTCTGACACACCTAATCACCTCAACTCAAATATTTTGATTAAAGCAAATTGACACCAAGTCTGTCATTTATAAACTGAAGTGAAAAATTAATACAAATATTACCTGAAGTATTGCTTAAAAAGGCATGATTCCATAACTGAGATATGCATAATTTAAATATAAATTCTACATAAAAACATTGTTGCATAGAAGAAATTACACATATAAGCAAATGAAAGGTAAAGCATTAATCACTAACTTTATTTGTCATAACACCATCATGTATAAATATTCCATTAAAAAATTACCATATCTATGTGACAATGTAGTTTGGTAAACAAAACTTGCCAGCAATAGCAGTTCCACCCCTATTTACTCTATATGTTAGTTGACTTTGGCTGTGGTGATGTCACACCTCAGAGGGTGTGGTTTCCACCTTCTAAACCACCGCCCTGCAGTTACATTCCTCCATTTGGCTATGGTACTTTAACTGATGGCAGCACCTGTGGAGGCATGAGGATGACCTCCAAGCTGGTCAGATAAGGAGACAAAGATGTTCTACCTCTTGCAGGAGTCATACCTGGAGAAATTTGCTATTAGCACTGAAAGGTAAAAGGTTGATATCTGTCAGGAGTTGGGTGAGCATCTGTCTTTCCTATGAGGATTGCCCACTCTGGCCCCCTTAATGGCACAGGTATGGTGACCTGCAGAGGTGCAGGCCTGATCAGATAGTTGAGTAGAAAGACCAGGTTAGTGCAAGAAGGTCAGAGTTTTACAGTATTTTTTTTTTCATCTTGCAAGTAAATTATAAAAATGCTAGAGAAACATTGCATAATTGCAATTAAATACAGGATGAAATCTGTGTAAATGCAAATATGTATATGCAATCAAAAAGGTATAAATAGACATAAGCATATCTGTAAACAGAAATGCATCTGTAAACAAATATGTTAATGGTATGTACAGATATACGTGTGTATAAATACACATCTATATGCATTCATGAATAAACAGCTATATGTATGTATACAAATATAAAATAGTAAATTTGCAGAAGTATGTCGATAGATAAATGGATAGATAGATCTGTATAGATATATGGGTTAACCACTTATTAGTGAAAACACCTGTTTACTGTTTGTAGTCATTTAAAGCAGTTTTAAGTGTATTTTTTACTGTCTTTGCCTTATCTTTTCAAAAAAAATGTTCCTTGTTTCTCACCTTTCTAAGCTAGTATAGTCCAGTTTTCATGCTAGTGCTGAATTCAGGGATGTGTTACAAGTTTCTAAGTTGCCCATACCTTAGTTGGATAGAAAGAGGCTTCTCTGTTCACCTGTGAGAGAGGGAGCTTTGAGCAGCCATCTGTCCCTGGAGGAGTGGTTCCAGCCCAGAAGTTAATAATTTATAGGCCATTTTGGGCTAATTTCTCTCTCTTTCATTTCTGCTCTGTAAAAACTGTGTTTGCATGGTTTTGTACGTCCGGGCAGCGCCAGTTAGCTAGGGCTAAACCATTCCCTGCTCTACCAAGTCTCTTCTTCAGTTTTTCACTTGAAAGTAGTCTAACTCTCAACCTAAGCACTTAAAAAGCATCCTACATTCCAGCACTTGCTCAGACCTAATAGCAAGCACTAATGTGCCCTGACATTTGATTGCCCAGCAGGGCAAGGCTCATTATTCATCCCTCACCAAAGAAGCAACTAAGCAGCTCACCCTACTATTCAGGCATGACCAAAGGGCAATTTCAGGTATACTCTCCAGTCCAGGAAGTGAACCTGGGTATCCTGAGGCAATGTTACAACTGCCTCATGTACACAGACAACCCTCCCCTCCTACCACAAAACATTAACATATGCGAGAGATGCAATTATATAGCTAAATTGGAGGCTAAGCTCTCCACCCAAGACTGGAACAGGCACTCATGAGGAGAACAAAGATAAAAGCAGTAGCGCACCAAGCCAACGGAGCTCAGACCCTGCTGTCACGATATATATAACAGTTAGAATAAAACACAAAATCATACGCAGGGTCAAATGGCTGTTGTTCACCAAACTGTCCAAACTCTCCAAAGTGCAGGCTGAAAGGTATCACCAAGGAAATCACATCCGAAAGACACTTCACAACTGATATTTTAAAACAAAGCTATTTATTGTACAAAATGTAATGTTAGCGCTTTCACCCGAAGGCTTCCTCAGACATTTAAACACTGGCAAGCAGTTAACATTTAAATAGTCATTGAATCAATCCCATTGGTTAAAACTCATCAAACATATTAAACATATTAAACATGAGTAAAAAGTTCAAAACCACTATTAAAGATTACAAAAACATATTGCACGTACAATAGTATCCCTACATAAAATAAATTACTATGACCTGTTTGTGAAAAGACAGAAATGCAAAAATATATCGCACAAAAATCAAAACAAGTCCACTGATGGACTATCATCATGTATTACTGTGCAGAAACCATGCTACTGCATATACTATATCTATAGTTATGCATACAGCACCTACTAACAAAATACATACATTAAAAAATACATACTAAAAAATATATACATAAATATATGTGTAATATGCAGACCTAAGCATAAAATGCTAGATTCCAGTATACCCTATATTGACTATTTCTTCGGTCTAAAACATCTCTTTTTCCTTCAATACAGGTCTAATATGTACTCTGTCATTAAGGCCAGGAAATTTATCCGCCCTGCACCTAATGATCCACCTCATCTCATTGTGTTTTAGACCGAAGAAGAGGAGACGTTGAGGAGAACTGTGAATGAACTTTATGATAACATTAAACTGAAGTATTTAAATGATACTGTGGATTTAATGCTTGACAAGGTGCTTGATAATGTTTCTTTATTTGAGAAGTGCTTGTTGGAGCAAAAGAAAAGTAAGATTTTAAGGGATGCAATAGATTTTAAAAGTAATCATGTTTTTACCTGGCCTAGGCCACATAATAATGTACATGTTGCTAATGCTAGAAATACTGCTAATAATACTGTGTCTGATATGACTCCAGTAATGGATGTGGCTAACAATCTCAATAATAATGATATTAATTCTAATAAGAGAATGGTTGACAATGCGTCTAATAACATCACAGCGCAATCAATCTGTGTAGACACTCCTTCTACAGTTGTTGGTAATTATCCTGAGATTGCACGTAGTCCAGTGAGTACCGGCTCTAAGGGGCCTATAGATCACATTAATAGTGGAGTAGGACAGGTGGCAGCTGTTGAAGCTGTGGTCAGGAGAAAGACACCTATCCAGAACAATGCCACCACTACCTCTAACTCGCATACACACTTTGCTCCTTTCCCTATAGCACAACCCCAGCGCATAGGGAGAGAGAGGTCTATGAGCAGGGGTCGTCACAAGAGGAAGGGGTCAGGGAGCGAGATATCAGGACCAACATTGAAAAAAATGTGGGAGAGAACAGTGACTCGTTAATTGTTAACTTAACGCAGAGGGTTTTGAGTGTGTATGAGGAGCAAGTATTAAACAAAGGTTTGAGCTTCAATCCCACAAGTAATGGGGATTTAGTAGATTCCATTATTGATGTGAAGATGTTTGTTAGAAATCTACAGTTGAAGCTAGACTATAGGGTGAGTGATAGAAATACTAATGATGTAAGATTTCACATGAATAGTTTGTATATACTTCATTTACATCCGCTTTTGGACACCTTTTCCAGATTGGTTGAAAATGACATATATGAGTATTTTGGTGGTAAAAGGAAGCCTAATTATAGACAGAATCTGAATTACAACCAGCGACAAGCCTTGAACACACTGAAAACCGACTCCAGTATTACTATTAGGCCAGCAGACAAGGGAGGACCAATAGTGTTGATGGATTCATCTAGTTATATAGCTAGTATGAAGGAACTTTTGGGGGAGAGCTCTTTTTACCATGAGATTAACATGGAAATAGTTACTGATAAAGTGTTTATGGTTTTCAACATGTTGGGTGACTTGTTGTTAAGTGAGGATATATCCTTGGATTTATATAACTATTTGAAAGTTAATAACCCACGGCTACTGGTTATACAGGGCCTCCCTAAAGTGCATAAATCGTTACGGAATCCTCCAATGAGACCCATTGTTGCAGGGCAGGGTTGGCTTACGGAACCGATGTCCATATACACTGAATATTTTGTCCGACCCTTGGTTGATGCTAATCCGTATATATTAAAAGACAGTAAACAGTTTTTGCTCCAATTATATGGCTATATGAAAGGTTTGGATACACTCAGGGATTATTTACTGGTCACGTTTGATGTAGTGAGTCTGTTTACGGTTATACCCAATGACGTAGGTATTTTATATTTTCAACGTTATTTGCACTCCAAATCTACATATACTGATAAGAGAATAGATTTGATCAGTTTGTTTCTGGAGACAATATTGAATAACAATGTTTTCATGTTTGGTGATGTGATATATTTGCAGAATGATGGTGTGGCTATGGGCACTTCTTGTGCCAATAGCTACGCTAACATAGTTATGGCCAGTTGGGAAGAGGACTTCCTTTTTTTAAGACAAATTGTTTTAAAGAAAAGGTGGGTTTCTTAAACAGGTTTGTGGATGACCTCTTTTTGGTTTGGCTTGGAGGCATTGATGAACTGCTGGAATTTTCAGATGAGATTAATAATTCCACAAATTTTTTAAGGTTTACAATGAGCTATTCCAGGGATGACATTTCATTTCTGGATGTGGATCTAACTAGACTTCCCAGTGGGTTGTTGAATACATCTATACATCGTAAGTTATGTTACAGGAATGCGTTGCTACATAGACATAGTATGCATCCCACATATGTATTCAACAATGTCATGAAGGGGCAGATTATGAGGGCCTCTAGATTAAACCCCAGTGAGGAAGGATATGAGGAAGAGACAAATAAATTAAGAAATATGTTCCTTAAGAGGGGCTATGATGAGAAGATTTTTGATAAGTTGTCTGTAGATGTTAGTGGTCTTAGGTCCAGTCAAGCGAGACCTTTTTCAGATAATTCTAATATGGTTGATACAGTTGGTTTGGACACCTCCACATCAACTCAGGCAGTTAGAGCACCCTTATTTTTTACTAAGGATGCAGGGGTTATTGAAGGTTTTTTGACTAAACGCTGGGAGGTACTTACTTTAGATTCCACCGTTAGGGATGTCATGGGTCCTGAACCTCTGTTTTCTTATAAAAACAAACCTAACATTAGGAGTATGTTATGTTATAAGAAGGTGTGTATGGATGGGAGTAAGCGCTGTGATTTTGAATATAACACACGACCCTGAGGAGGTTGCAACCAATGTTGTTGTATAGATATTAGGATCAATTTTGTATTTAAATTTAGGACAGGGACAAACTGTCTGAGTAAGAATGTGGTGTATTTGGCTAGGTGCACAGCATGTACCTCCTTCTATATAGGGAAAACCAATAGGGCTCTTAAAGAGAGAATTAGGGAGCATCTCTACCATATTAGATTAGGTACTGACTCTAATGTGCTGGCCAAACACATTAAGTCATCAGGTCCACAACATGCCTTTATTTTTAGTGTGATACAGGAAGTATTCATGAATGACAGAGGGGGGGACCTCATAAACCTTACTCTGGAAAATGAGATGAGGTGGATCATTAGGTGCAGGGCAGATACATTTCCTGGCCTTAATGACAGAGTACATATTAGACCTGTATTGAAGAAAAAGAGAGGTTTTAGACCGAAGAAATAGTCAATATAGGGTATACTGGAATCTAGCATTTTATGCTTAGGTCTGCATATTACACATATATTTATGCATATATTTTTTAATATGTATTTTTTAATGTATGTATTTTGTTAGTAGTTGCTGTATGCATAACTATAGATATAGTATATGCAGTAGCATGGTTTCTGCACAGTAATACATGATGATAGTCCATCAGTGGACTTGTTTTGATTTTTGTTCGATATATTTATGCATTTCTGTCTTTTCACAAACAGGTCATAGTAATTTATTTTATGTAGGGATACTATTGTACGTGCAATATGTTTTTGTAATCTTTAATAGTGGTTTTGAACTTTTTACTCATGTTTAATATGTTTGATGAGTTTTAACCAATGGGATTGATTCAATGACTATTTAAATGTTAACTGCTTGCCAGTGTTTAAATGTCTGAGGAAGCCTTCGGGTGAAAGCGCTAACATTACATTTTGTACAATAAATAGCTTTGTTTTAAAATATCAGTTGTGAAGTGTCTTTCGGATGTGATTTCCTTGGTGATACCTTTCAGCCTGCACTTTGGAGAGTTTGGACAGTTTGGTGAACAACAGCCATTTGACCCTGCGTATGATTTTGTGTTTTACTCATGAGGAGAAGGTTAACACTTGCACCACACCTCCAGCCTCACATAGACATACTAAATCAGCAATGGCAAGAAATACACATAAATACACAAAATCATATTCGGAGGCTCTAAATAAAAACCTGCAAAAGCATCAGAGACCTCCAAAGCAGACACCCAAAAAACCTGCACCTCCTGTTACAGACCAGACAATACATAAAACACAAAATCAGTGTGCTGCACAATCACAGCCCTTAAGGTGAAATAACATACCTAACACACTAGTAAAAGGTTACTCTATAGTCAGGCACACTGACATCCCACTCACTTGGCTAGACAAGGAGACGGTTACTGTTAGCTGCCTGTTGGGAGCCGGAATCCACCACATAACACAAGCACTCAGGTCACTCCAGAACAAGTACAAATATGACTTTGTCATTGTTCATGTTGGTGTGAATGACCTGAGATGCACCTCCCTGGACTACATGAAAAGAGACATGGAAGAGCTCTCTGATCATGTAGCCCATGCGGGTATGACCCTGACCCTGAGTAGTATCCTGCCCTCACCAAGAACGATACTGCAGTATAAAGAAAAAATTATCAATTTCAACAATTGGCTAAGCTTCTGGTGTTATGCAAAGGGGATCCAGCGTCTGTCATAATGGGACAACAGGCTCGACAAGCCTCATTGCTTCACAAGAGATGGCTTGCACCTGTCACCCTTAAGCTTTCAAATACTGGCCAAGGCTCTTGCAGCCCCCATAGTGCCTTTTTTTAGGCAAGGCTCAAAAATCAAACCCACTTCCATAAACAGCACAAATAAAATGCCAAGAGTTTAAATCTCAGAATGCACCAGCTCGAAGCACTTCTCAGTATGGAGAACGTCGACATCTGTGCAGTAACTGAAACCTGGTTCAAGGCTCCAGTGATCACCCCAGCACTATCGGGCTACAACTCATTCCACACATTTTGGCCACAGAACATGGAATGAAACACAAAAGGGGGGGGTATCCATATTCATCAAGGAGACCTACACCTCCAGGTTAGTGGCGCAGCATGATACCACTGAGATCATCCATGTGCAACTAACATTGGGCAAATCTGCAATGCAAATTCTGGCCTGCTACAGATCACCCTCCATGACCCAGGACCACCACTCCACCTTTTTGGAGACACTGGAAAACATGAAGGTCCTACTGAACACCGTGATATTGGGTGATTTCAATTAACCTACCGTTAACTGGGACAACTACTCAAGTACAAACTCCCAAGTCCAGCGCTTCCTCAAATTTATTAACTCAAATGCCCTGGATCAGCTGGTAAACTCCCCTACCAGAGTTGAAAACATATTGGACCTGGTCATCACCAACATGGGCGACAGGTGTTTTGCACCAGAGGTCAACCCATCACTGGTAAGATCAGACCATAAACTAATCACTCTGGATGTCCACACCACACCACACCACCACCCCCAACCAAGGAAACTACAGTGAAAAACTTTTCTATAGCAAACTTAACCTTACTTAAGACAGAGGTGGTAAGTTTTACAGCTCCCACGCTAAAGGATAACAGTGTCCAAGATGCAGGAACCTTTACAAATGTACTCTATGAACACCTACAAGGATGCATGGATCATGCCATCCCTAGCAAAACCAAGACTCACTCCCCTAAGAGAAGAAAACCAGTCTGGTGTACCCCTGCCATAAACAGGCTATAAAATAGAAGGAGGAAACTACTTCAGAAAAAAAAGCAAATCCCAGGAAGGAAAGACATCCCTGATCAGTGTCAGAAAGAAACTAAGGTCCCTCATAAAATCATCCAAGGCTAACTTTGAAAGAAAAATAGCCAAGGATTCAAAAGATAACCACAAAGCCTTCTTCAGCTATGTCAAGACTCTAAGTGGCAATTCACAGATATGCTCTGAGCTAGTGCAAAATAGCATAAAATATACTGAACCCACTGATATTGCCAACATCCTGGCAGATAGATTCAGTGCAAATTTCACCCCCTCTCACCCCCAATAGGGCCCACAACAATACCGGAAAAGTGTAGTGTCCCAGAAATCACAGATGCACAGGTGAAAACAGCCCTTTCAAAAGCCAAAAGCACAGCGTCAATGGGGCCAGATGGTGTCCCAGGCTGTGTCTTGCATGAACTACAGAATGAACTTACGCCTCACCTAAACACACTGTTCAACCTCAGCCTCTCCACAGGCTACATGCCCATATATTGGCACACAGCAATGGTTATTCCACTCCACAAAGGAGGGGCCACAACTGACCCTGGTAACTATCACCCCATAAGCCTGGTCTGTAAGACTATGGAGCGCATCATGGAACTCATTAACAAAGACATTGGGAACCTGCAAACACTTGACCTGACCCAGTTCGGCTTTGTTAAGGGCAGATCATGCCTACTAAACCACCTGGTTGACTTCTTTGAGACAGTCACCAAGGCCATAGATGAGGGGAAGGTGGTTAACACAGCCTACCTTGACCTCAGCAAGGCTTTTAACACCATTCCCCACTCAGAAATTATAGAAAAACTCACCAGTCTGAACATAAATCCCTACGTCACGAGATGGATTGCCTACTGGCTTACAGACAGAACTCACATGGTAGGAAAAGTGGGCTCCAGGTCCGACTCTAAACCAGTCACAAGTGGTGTCCCACAAGGCTCGGTCCTGGGACCCCTACTGTTCAGCATATACTTCTCAGAAGTACAGGCAAACACAGGAGGACTGTGACTAACCAAGTTCGCCGATGACTGCAAACTGGGAGCCATAATTGACTCTCTGGCTGACATGAACATTCTCCAAAAGGGCCTTACTGAGATGGGCACCTGGTGTCAAAGTCATGATCTCAATCTAAATGCCAAAAAATACATAGTCATCCCATTTGGGAAAAACAAAACACCCATGATTTACCACATAGGTGGCAGCCCCCTTAATACAGAAGAGGTAATAAGAGATCTGGGGACCCAGTTAGATTGTATTCTCTCCTTTGACAATCATATTGCCAAAGTAGTTAGGAAATCCTTCTATGTAGCCCATCTAATTACTAAAGAGTTCGCATTTAGAAATAAAGAGGTTATAGTGCCCTCTGCTTGTCACTCATCAGACCAATCATAGAGTACAATGCCCTATTTGGGATGTACCTCGCAAGACACTTGCAACAACTGGAAAGACCACAAAAGTACCTCACCAAGAGGATTACTGGCCTCAAACATATGTCCTATGCAGCCCGACTGGAAAAACTCTGGCTGTACTCAGTGGCATATCGCTTACTCAGAGGTGAGCTCTGCCTGATTTACAAAGCCATGTCCAATTCAGAATTGATGGACATGATCCACCCAAAGAAATCCAAGTCATTGCAAGCCACTCGCTCTAGTGAGATAAACCTCGCCACAACAATAAATAGAACTTGCTGGAGGGCAAGATTCCTGTCACAGAGACTCCCTATGCTTTGGAACAAAATTCCTAACTACATTAGGCAGAGTCCCTCACTAACAGTCTTCAAGAGAAACCTTGATGAGTGGATGGGTAACAGAAAATACATCTCTGGGATCACTTCTTTGGCTCTTCTTGACAAAGGCTCAGTTAATTATTCAATGGGGCGGCAAAAGCTGACACACTCTGGCTAGGCTTATAAATGCCCTCGGGCAGATAGCCTAGTACCTACCTATGAACCTAAAGTCAGCTAACAAAATATTGACTACATATGGTTGAAAACATACAAGTTGACATATAATTATGCATGCAATTTCTTACTTTTAAAAAATGTAGCAAAACACTGTATATATATATATATATATATATATATATATATATATATATATATATATATATATATACACAGAAACAGATATAAACATAGTTGCATTAGCACACACATACAGCACCTTAAATATACTATATTATTAGTGTAGTAATGGTAGTACTGATTTGTAAAACAAAGTCCCAGATCACCCGTAGAGACAATAATTCCAATAGTTCCAGTGGTATGAAAGATAAAAAACGAGTCTTTATTCACAAAAGCTAAACAACTCTTGGGCAGAGATTAAGACAAGCGCTGACTTGATAAAGTCAATCAGTCTGACTTGATAAAGCCTGGAATGGTCCAGGCGAAAGCGCTTGTCTTAATCTCTGCTCAAGAGTTGTTTAGCTTTTGTGAATAAAGACTCGTTTTTTATCTTTCATACCACTGGAACTATTGGAATTATTGTCTCTACGGGTGATCTGGGACTTTGTTTTACCGTTGCTCTATTTTTTACGTAGTACTGATTTGTATTATAGGCAGACAGCTTTTAAAAGTAGATTGCTGTGTGTAGGCCACAAACTATTAATATGCCAATTGTATAATACAGACATTTTTTTCCAAAATACTAACTGCATATACATGATGACTAACCTCAGTTTGTCACCTCACCCTAAGCAGTGTAGGGTAGAAGTAGCAACTGCATGATTAGCTCAGAGGTTGCTGAAGAATGCACTGTTCAATGTTATTACTTTCAGAACATAAAAAGTGTGTTGCTTACAGCAGCTTTACATATTACTTAAAATGCAGGTAAAGTATGAAATCAGACAGTTAAATGGAAATATTTGCAAAGCTTGAATAAAGTACACATCTCCCAAAAACAGACAAGTTGTTGCCAGACAACAAAATATAACAATATGAAGGAACCCATTATATCTTTCTGCTTTAACTTACAGCAAGAAACATTTCCTAATACTGATAGATTCAGTGCAACCATATAAGAAAATTAGGTACTCTGCTTAATAATAAATTAAGCAAATAAGGGATATGTGAACACATATTCAGTAAAACTACATAAAGAAATGATGTGCTTTGCTGATTAATAAATGTAAGCATATGAGGGAGGCATGAACACAGATAGGCACCCATGCCTAATTTTTTTTGCCTTTTTATGTAGCTGATGATGAGATACAATATAATTCCTTCCAGCTCCATAGATGCCTGGCCAGACTGACTGAAGTTGCTTATGAGTATTCATGCATAATTTTGAAACAAAACAGTATCATTCATCAAAGCAATCTGTTGAATAAAAAAAAAATATTTTGTAAGTGCAACCACATGAAGTAATCCATACACAAAACAGAAGAATAATGCCCTTTCAATGTGTAACTCCAGCATAATGCATTTCAGCAAGATATTTCAGAATAAAATATCATTGTAAAATGTATTAACCATTTTACATGTTACACAAGCGTATATCCTTAATAGCAGTATACTTCAAATTTAAAAAAAAATCCTTTTCTTTTCCTTCTTCAGATTGTTAACAGCTTTCCAGTACAATTGCTCAGAACACTTTTCCTGAATAAAGATTTAATAAAATTAAGTAAGCACTATGAATAAAGTATATACCAATGCAGAAACAAATTATGAGTCAATGTATTGTCTCTTTCTTGTCTCTCTACCCTGCTTCTTTTTCTTATTTTAATTATTCATTACTTTGTTTTTCTTTTTTCCTTTCTCTCCAAATTATATTCCTTTATGCACATGCCCAAAAATCTCAGGAGCATCCCTACCATGTCCTTCCCAGGTCAGGGACATGTGTACACACACACACACACACATACATACATACACACACACACAGACACGCTAGGAGTCATCAAGGTAACAATATAAACTGCTGTCAAATTACTAATGATTAAGGCCTTGTCTTTTGCTTAATAATTTATAAATGAGTAATAATGGAACAGGAGCTTCAGTTCTTATGAAGACATAACTAGAAGAAGCAGGGTCTAGAAGAGGTGATAGTTTGATGCCAGCTGCAACATAATCTTCAGCTTTCCATTGACCAGTGCAGGATTTTAAATATAATTTTGATATCTCAATTATGTGAGGGACTGGTGGAAGAAAGACAATTTGTCCATGATTAAAAAAGAAAGCAAAAATAAAACTCAACACAGGTGCAACCAAATGCATAATGCATAATGAAAATCACAATTAATTAGAATAAAAGATATATGGATAGAGAAAGTGTAATATCTTACAGAATATGGGCACCATATTTGTTAATTTTATTTTACTTATTTTGCTTTTTTTACTGTGTTTGACTGACTGGGTTTAGTCAAAAACATCTTTTCACTGGAGGCCCTGGGAGAAAAGCTCCAACATATTACAAACATTTTTAAATAGATATGCAGTAATATACACTAGCAGACATTAAATAATATACATTAACAATTACACATACATATGTCAATTATATTACATTCATACAAAATAAAGGAAACTATTACAGAATACAGGATACTCATACATTAGAAGATATTGGACATTGAGCATTTCAAGAGTTGTATTAAGTGGGTTTGTCAAATAGATAATAGGCCGTGTTTAGTGCTTAGAAATTCAAAGAAATGAAGGTGAAGGAAGGAACTAGGTGAGGCAGAAAATGTTAATATTGTATTTAAGAGGTGAGGTTATAATGTCGAAAGTCATTAACAATATTGCTGTGGCAGAACATAACCCTGTATGCTTTTCAAAAAAATAATAACCTGGATTCTTTAACTCAAAGTCCTATTTTATTGGACATAGTACATGTAATGATACAGAGGTTAGGTAAATTATTTCTAAGGAAGATAAATAAGCCTTATTGAATATAAGTAATGCTATTCTTACCACATTTTAAGTTTTTATATCTTGACCAAATGCTTTAGCTAAAGGCATGCATTTGCTGTAACTGGATCACTTAGTAAAGATTTTAAGCCATCTTTGAGTAATTTTACAGTAGTGAAGTCATCACACCTAAGTAGCTCTGCTCTCTGTATGCTAGTATGTCATCCAGCATAACATCTAAAGTTTAAATTATTAAAAACAAGTACTATTCTTCCATTATAATCATTGGTGCCTGGAGACTGCAGCTTATCTCCTTTCCCATATCAACCATAGACACATGCCAGAAACATTAATCATTATATTCTCAAGCATGCTTTTTGGTATCAGAACATTGCATTGCTACAGAAGCCTACAGACATGCTGTCTCTTTTTCATTCTCTCTCTCTGTCTTGCGCGCGCGTACACATACATACACACACACACACACACACACACACACACACACACACACACATGCATGCATGCAACATACATCTATATCTATATCTATATCTAATTCACATCTACACATATTTACACTTGTACCATGCACATCCAAATATATAGAGACATTCTATATTTAGAGATATTGCTGATTTTTATGTTCCTTCTTGTTTATTATTTTCTACTGTCTAATTTCCAACATGACTCAAGATAACCTGACGGAGTTCTAAATAATATAACTGCTACAGATGTGCAGACAAATCACAGTATTTCATAGCAATGGGAATCATGCAACAGAAGTATGCGTGCAAAGGATAAAACACAACAATGACTACAAAGCGAAGATAAAAAAAGAAAGAATGAAAATAATAAATCTCATGTCATTGCTGATGCTTAGAGTCCTGCTTTGTCCTTATTGCCTCCAGAAACATAATTGTCAGCTTGGAAAGATAAGGGTCGGGAAATGAAAAGGAAGGCAGGATATTACTTTATGCAGAATGTGTATCAAGGCAGCAGAATCACAGAGTGCTGATGGGAGATTGGAGGGAGACCAGTTATCATCTGCTACTCACACTGGGATTACTTGCAGCTTTCTTTAAGAAGGAATAAATAAAAAGCACAATTACTGAATGCCACTAGATGAAGAAATGTAGATGCTACTAGAGGTAGTCATTTGTCAGGCATGTTGTTTATCGCAACCTCTTAGCAATCACAATGACAATTTTCTTTTCTCTCTAGTAGGAGTGCTTTGCATACATACAAGTGATGAGATTACTTTTCTAGGGGGGGGACTCTGGTCCTGCCCAACAGAAAAAGACTGTTGTAATTCTCAAGGTCAGATGCAATGTGGGGATTAATGTACCCCGTATAGTGTTACGCAGCATAAAAAAGTCAATGAAGTGATTCAAATTCTTATGAGACATGTATTCTGATTGTTGATAAATCCTTCATTTTTGTTTAAATTCTTAACAGGCTTTTTGTCAAAAGTACATTTGCTGACACTGTACAAAAACTTTAACAGTCTCATAAGGCAACTCTAAATAAATAATTATAACTGCATGTTACCTTGTATAATAACACGTGAAAGAATATAAAATAATTTATTGCAAAACAAATAAATAGTACAATGGCGATGAGCTTTTGGATCAGAAGTCCTTAATCAGTTGACAGTATCAAAAACATTCAACAACATTTACTCATCTTTCTGACACTAAAATCATATTTGTTAAATACATAACATTCAAAAAAGAAGTGCATTTCTTGTCAAACAAATTAGTCTGCAGTATAACATAAATAAATTCACCTCTGACAGAGTAGCTGAAATAATCAAACAGTACCTGTAAAGTTTTCTAGTTGGCAGGGTAATTCTCTGTCTGCCTTCCAGCAACAGGAAACAACAAAAGAGCTGTGCCAGGCATTAGTAAATCTAGCTGGCATCTTCTCTCCAGGATTAGGCACCATCCCTTACATAGATACCCTCAAGATGGCCTTCTGTCATCCTTCTGATCTATATAACTCCAGCTAGTGTCTTCCAGTGACCTTCTTCAGAGTTAACAGTCATAAATCTGATGTGAATGAGGCCATTGTGCTTTAAATACACCTATGTGTAGGTGTCTGTCATTACCTTTCACATCCTTGCTTGTTTCTTATTTAAACACATCATCCTTCAGTATTCTATCTGTGACCCTTCTATGCGAACATATTTAAACTGCCACCGCTATGCTACAGTATATACAACATAAGTGTATATTTTAACTCCATGGAATCAATGAAGATAGCAGTTTATATAAAGCACGGGTTTATTTAATAATTTACAAAGTAAGTCAAAATTATACCTATTTGTCCTGTAGTTTAAAACAAAAATTATATAACACCTTTTGTTACTTTCTTCAAACTATTTAAAGTCCCATACAGCATCTCAAGTAAACAGGCCTTTTTTATTAATTTCCAGGCTGTAGGCCATAATTAGGATCCAATTTCAGCTCTGTAGTCCAGGTGAGTCTTCCTAGTATACTTAACATGTTAACCCTGACTGAGCTGTCACACACTATATGTCCACTGTACCTGATGTAAACTATTGCTCACTATTTCTGCACCTATTGATTAACAACGCATTTCCTGTTTGCTGGTTCAGGCTATCTTTTTGTGGGATATCAAATTATTGAAGAATATCTGCAGACTTGTGTTTACTGCCCAATGAGAAGTGAGGAGAGCAAGTCATCATTTCCTTACTAGAAGAATAAGTCCTTAATAAAGCAATTTAAGAAAAAAAAAGAGAACTTACAAAACATTCAGGAAATTTCAAACTGACATCAATAGGAAGATACTTAACTAGAAAAGCAGGATTTTAAAAAAACAAAATTAAGGATGTCAAGGATTGTTATGAAAGTAAGTTGATTTGCAATTGTAAGAACAACAAAGAATTTTATAAATGTATAAATAATTCAGGCAAGAGCAACAGATCAATATTTACACTGTTAATTGATAAGAACGTCACTAGAAATGTTGTAGGATAGCTAAGGAATTTAATCTTTTTATACCAGCAATGTCTTGACTATTGTGTGTGATTGGCAATGCAATTTAGTAACATTTTTTTCCAAATATATCTGAATCAGTCATACTAGCTGCCTTTTCAAAGTTAAAAGATATGACATCCATGTGCCTGGACCTGATTCTGGCCAATCTGTTACTTACTACAAAGAATATACTTACACCTAGATTAACTTTAATATTTAATAAGCTATTTGGAAAAGGGTAAGGCTCCTGAATCTTGGAAACTATCATATGTATCTCCTATTTATAGGAAAGGAAAGCGAGATCACTTGTATCAGGGATGTTGTGCAAAATTCTGGGCAGCTGAGCACTATGTATAGGAGGGTTTAAACATGCAGCCACAGTTTGTATTTCCAGGACAACAAGCAGGGCTATAAACAGTAATCATTATGTGGACAGGATGTGTAAGTGCAGTACCCATGGGAATGTGGTGTTGGCTCATTGATGGCCATGTGTACTCATACCTTAGGCAAGACACAATATGCCCAAAAGCTAGACCACGCCTTTCTCTGTTTACTTTCTGTTGTGATGCATATTCCTGCACATATGTAGTTTCTCCTCCCAATAAGAAGGATGAATGAATCTATTTTGCAAAATAATGTGTTTGTAAGAGTTAAATGAATTGAGTAAAGATGTGAAAACGTTTTGATGACAGTTTTTGTGGAGTTGAGACCATGGATCATAGACAACAAGAATAATCTTTATACAACTTTTCAGATTCCTCTCACCAATGACACATTATACTGTGCAATATCATTGTCATGCCACTGTTAAAATAGAGCTGATATATTTATTTACTTGAATTAGTTAACAGAAGTAGAGCACTGATCACAACTGACCAATTTCAGTCTTTGCCCAAGGGGAGTATGGACAGAAACATTTTTCATTTCAAATACATAGGAATATACGTAATGCAAGTCACAAAAAGACAATGTAAACAAAAAAAGTAAAAGTATAATCTTATGTGCATACGCATATAATAATGCAGTAATTGATGTTATGATTTACTGTTGCAGTGGCAAGATTATATCACCCCAGATGGGGCTCAAACCTACAATTCCTGGCTTAAGAAGATAATGTTGCATCCATTAGGCAATGAATAACATAAGAAGGTGAAGAGAGGATAAAGATGCATTAGAAGGGTTATTAGTCATTGTCGATATGCCACCTCAGCATAATAACAGGTAAAAATGTAGTCAATGGTGATGTGGTAAATCAGTACTTTAGAATGCAAGAATGTAAAGACTGAAACTAGGTACAAGACATAGAGTGAGTTAGGTTGTGTACTCAGCTGAAGGAAGTTATATTTTCCCTGCATGAAAAGATGTACATTTAGCTAGGATCAGAATTTGTATATGAAGTATTGTCTTTGAACTGATGCGGGTGTGATTCCCAAAGCTTGGGCCCAATAATAGAGAAGCTGTTGATAGTACAGGGAAGTTATGTTTTAAGAGTGAGAAGTAGTGGACCAGAGTGGTATAGAACTCTAAGCTAGTAAGATGGTATTCTAAGACTCCATAACACCAGTTTGGTGCATGAAGCTGTACAGTATGCTTAGGAATGACTACTAATTTAGCAATGATAGGTCATCTAGAGTGACAGCTAGTTAAACAATCAAAACATGGCTGACAATGACAACATAAAATCCCTGCAATCAACAGCAGTGCAAAAGCTGTAGGAACTTCAAGAAGAGAGTAGAGGCTTAGTGTGGGTGTGGGAGTGTGTGTGTGCAGGGGGGGGTCTTTTAGTGAGAATAGTTTAATTTCTGCTTGTTCTGGGTAGCTGAGCACTATGGGCTCAGATTTATAGCTGTTTCCAATTGGTTCTCTTTCTTTTCTGGACGCTTTGTATAGCAACCATTTGTAAGTTCTTACTGACATTCTGGTAGGACTGCAGAGACCTGTATTTGTGTGCATTCACTGAGGAACTGATTATGCATTTTTTTCTGGATTTTATGGACTTATATCAGACAACTCTTAAATGTTCGTGTTTTGTATTGTTATACCTGTTTTACTTCACTTAACTGCTGTTTAAAATTCACCTTGGTGACAACTTGTCCTAGCCTGGTGTGAGGGCCGTCTTAGGGAGAGTCTGGTGAGAGTAGTTTACTTGTTGCTATTTTCAAGTAGCTCTGTGCTACTGAATCAAATTTACAGCTGTTTCTTATTGGTTATCTTGCTCTTTTGCATGCTTCATACTGGGCTTAGCTGCATTTTTTCTTAATATTGATAGAACATATTCTTTCATTTCCTTCATATTCTTCACCTCCTTTGAAAACCCACTAGGCCCATACCTAAACTACCCCAATAAGGAAGCCAACTCTCCAACCTCTTCTCTCCTTTTTTATTCATGCTAATATACCATCCTCATCTAACTACATACTTCCTAAGTACCATAGAACACCACACATAAAATACAACAATCAAAATCCCAGGAAAGTCCTACCTCTATACAGCAGATTCCCCAACCGAAACTATCTAAGTCCACTACTCTCTTTAAAGGATGGTGACATCCGCCCTAACCCAGGCCCAACAACAACTCCTATCTCTCTCCTCAACCACAAAGAATCACCTACTCATGCCCTCTCTAAACTATCAAACTCCCTTTTAATTGCTCATCTTAATATTCGTAGCATAAACAATAAAGTAACTCAACTCCAAGCTCTAACTGAAATCTACTCCTTTGATATTCTCTGCTTAATAGAAACTTGGTTAAAACCTGTAACCAAAGACAATTAAATCATCCCACCTGGATATAATATCCTGAGACTAGACCGAGTATCCAAGAAAGGTGGTGGGGTTGCTATTCTATATAAATCTAGCTTACAATTAACCACTCACGACTGTAAACCACCCATAGACTCCAATGCAGAAATTCTTATCTCCAAACTTTATCTTAACAATGCCAAATCCATCTATATTATCTGTATATATATACCACCTGGTAACAACACTGCCACCATGGAAAATATACTTTGCTGGCTTTCCCAATACCTGCTCCAAGAAACCATAATCCTAGGTGACACAAACATTGACTGGAGCTGCTACTGCAGCAGCCTCCCCACAAACCATATTAACCTATATGGCTATTCACAAACCATTACCGCCCCCCCCCCCCACCAGGATAAATAAATCTAACAAGAAATCAAGCTTATTAGACTGGATTCTCATAAACCATCATCCTCACATTTAGGATTCAGGAACCCTCCCTGATGATTTAAGTGACCACTTTCTTACCTATATCATCAGACATAAAATCAACTCTCCCATTCCAACATCTGCCAAAAACATCAGATCTAAAAAGTACTTTAATCCTGAACTATTCCAAATGGAACTAAGAGCTTGCAACTGGTCTCCCTTACAAAACCTCCCTTTAGATGAAGCTGTTAGTTACTTTAACTCCAGCTTCCTTGCCATTCTCAACCACCATGCTCCAACCAGATTAATTAGAATTAAAACCAAATCTGCTCCATGGCTGTCAAAAGAAACCAAACACAAAATAAATCTTAGAAACAAATTTTGGGCAAAATGGAGAGACTAAAAACCCTGTTGACCAAGTAACATTTAGACAGCTAAGAAATGAAACCGAGAAAGCTATAATATCTGATAAAATAAGGCCAATTTTGAGAGAAAAATTGCCATGGATTCAAAGGACAATCATAAGGCCTTTTTCAGCTATGTTAGGAACCTGGGTGGAAACTCCCAGATATGCTCAGAATTAGTCCAAAATGATACAAAAATCACTGAACCCACAGACATTGCCAACATACTGGCAGACAGGTTCAGTGCAAACTTCACCCCCCTCTCCCCGCCTAAAGGAGAGATAACTATCCCAGCCGAGTGTAGCCTCCCGGACATCTCAAATGCGCAGGTGAAAGCTGCTCTCTATAAAGCTAAAAACACAGCATCAATGGGACCGGATGGTGTCCCCAGCTGTGTGCTACACGAGCTAAATGAGGAATTAAACCCGCACATAAGGCAGCTGTTTAATCTCAGCCTTACCACAGGATATGTGCCCAAGGAGTGGCGTACGGCAACTGTTGTCCCACTCCACAAAGGCGGCGCCTCTACGGACCCTGGTAATTACCGCCCCATAAGCTTAACAAGTCTAGTCTGCAAAGCTATGGAGAGGATCATAATGGAGCTCATAAACAAAGATATAGGGGACTCGCAGACATTGGACCCGACCCAGTTTGGCTTTGTCAAGGGAAGATCATGCCTTTTGAACTTGGTCGACTTCTTCGAAACAGTCACCAAGGCCATTGATGAGGGAAAGGCAGTCCATACAGCCTACCTTGACCTTGCAAAGGCTTTCGACACAATACCCCACTCGGGTATTGTAGAAAAACTTACCAGCTTAAATGTAAACCCATATGTCACAAGATGGGTTGCAAACTGGCTTAAGGACAGAACCCACAGGGTTAGAGTTGCTGGCGCTGTGTCAGACTCCAAGCCGGTCACAAGTGGTGTCCCACAGGGCTCAGTTCTTGGCCCCCTATTGTTTGGCATCTACTTCTCAGAAGTACAGGCCAACATAAGAGGACTTTGGCTGACAAAGTTTGCAGACGACTGCAAACTGGGCGCCATAGTGGAAAGTGCATCAGACACGGATATCCTTCAGAAGGGACTCACGGAAACAGATAGCTGGTGCCAGAGCCATGGCCTGAAGTTAAACGCCAAAAAATGTATAGTCATACCCTTCGGGAAAAACAAGGTAACCCCAAGCTACCATATAGGTGGCAATCCACTAAGCACAGAAGAGGTTATCAGGGACCTGGGGACCCAGGTTGACAGTGGCCTTTCTTTTGACACTCACATTGCTAAAGTGGTTAGAAAGACCTTCTACATTGCCCACCTGATCACGAAGGGATTCACATCCAGATCTAGTGAGGTCATTGTTCCCCTGTACTCTTCACTTATTAGACCAATGATCGAGTACAATGCCCCATTCGGGATGTATCTCACCCGACATCTGCAGCAATTGGAGAGACCCCAAAAGTTCCTCACCAAAAAGATAAAGGGACTCCAAAATCTGTCATATGCTGCCAGATTGAAGAAACTCCAGCTCTATTCAGTTGCATACCGTCTGCTCAGAGGTGACATGTGCCTGACATACAAGGCCATGTCCAACCGGAATTAATGGACATGCTCCACCTCAAAAAATCCAAATCCACCAAAACCACTAGAGCAAGCGACTTAAACCTTAGCACAGATATAAATAGGATGTGCTGGAGGGATAGATTTATCACTCAGAGACTCCCTATGCTGTGAAATAAAATCCCGGTCCATGTGAGGCAGAGCACCTCGCTGACTCTGTTCAAGAGAAATCTAGACCTGTGGATGGGAGATCGTAGGTTTACCCCGGGAATCATCTCTGTGTCACTGCTGGACAGAGGCACAACAAACTAATGGGCACAGTATTTTTTCATATAAGGGGTGGCGTAAGCCACAAAAATTTGGGCTAGGCTTATAAATGCCTTAGGGCAGATAGCCTAGTATAAACCTATGAACCTAAACTACTACCTACAATCCCAACAAGCTAATCAAAACAACCCACAAAAGTTCTGGGCTAGCATTAACCAACTACTCCATCCAGGTCAATCCACTACTACAAACCCTCAAAATACTGACCACAAAAATCCAATGAATACAGCCAATGCTTTCAATACCTTCTTTACTAATGCTATACAAACACTAGCTAGTCAAATATCACCTAATAACTTCACTCTACCTTCCTATAAATCAACCTTACCCCCTACTTTTCATATTCAACCTGTCCCAACAGCATATATTCTAACCCTTCTACAGAAACTAAAACCATGCTCACCCTCAGCAGACCAGCTACCTGCTGAATTCCTACAACAATCAGCCAAAGCTATTGCTTATCCCATTTCTATTCTGATCACTAGAACTTTTACCGAAAGTCATATCCCCAGTTTATGGAAAATTTCCCATATTATCCCCCTCCATAAAGGTGGACACTCCACTGAACTCTCCAACTACCGCCCCATTGCCCTTCTCTCACCTTTGGCAAAGATCATGGAGAAAATCATTCACAGACAATTACTTGACCATCTAACACAAAATAATTTACTTTCCAACTGTCAACATGGATTTAGACCTTCACATAGCACTACCACTGCCCTTCTATCCTTCACAGATTGTATCAATAAAAACCGCAACCTTAACAAGCTTTCCTCAGCACTATTTATTGACCTGTCCAAAGCTTTTGACATGGTAAATCACCAAATTCTCATCAAAATACTTAAATCCCTGTCACTAGATACATCTTCTATAAAGTGGTTCCAGTCCTACCTTGATAAAAGACAACAGGCTGTACTATGGCACAAGACTCTCTCCACTCACCTGCCCGTCAGCCTTGGTGTCCCTCAAGGATCCATCCTAGGACCTCTACTTTTTTCCATATTTATTAATGACCTTCACCTTGCCATCCCCCAAGCCACATGCATACAATATGCTGACGACTCCACACTGATATGCTCAGCCACTTCCTCTTCTGAACTTCAATCTCTTACCCAACAAGTATTTAACACAGTTGAGCAATGGTTCACACATAGATGCCTTCTTCTAAACCCCATAAAGACTAAACTCCTTCTCTTCTCTCCCACTAATAAGTCCTCTCCTCTTGATTTCTCTGTTATCTCTAACAATAAAACTATTATATCCCCTGAACCAACCACTAAACTATTGGGTATCACCATTGACAACAATCTGAACTTTAACATCCATATTAACAATACCATAAAAACTGTCAACAAAAAACTTGGCTCTCTCTATAGGATAAAATCCTTCCTCTTAGCTACAGCTAAAACCACTTTAGCACACACTCATCTAATCTCTTCACTTCTTTATGCCTCACCCATTTTTACTATTCTATCTAAAAACAATCTTAGGAAAATGGAAATGTCCTACAATAACATTGCCAGATTTGCTACAGGCAACCCATTTAGAACCCACCATTGCATTAATTTAAAGCAGCTGGGATGGCTTGAACTACAAAATCTGATTAAATTCCATCAACTATCTATAGCCCACAGCACTCTTTACAAACCTTCCAAAACTCCCATTCTATCCACACTCATCACTCCCCATAAAAACCTGAAATCCTTAAGATCTTCTCAGAGACTTCTAGTACATACCACTAAACCAAACAACAATGCTGGTGACTCCCTCTTCTCTAATATTGTTGGAAAAGCCTGGAATCTCCTCCACAGTGAACTCTCCTCACTTCCCTCACTATCATGCTTCAAAAACAAATTGAAAGTGTTCCTCAGAACACACTGGTTATGCCCCTGTACTAAGCCTGACTAGTTATGTGTCTCTTAATACTTTGCTCTTCCTACCCTTTCTACTCATTAACTGTAATTCCTTCCTTATTAACCATAATACTAGAACATCTTGATTGTACTAGCATGTTATGTTATGCCTGTATTCTGCACTGCTGAATTTACTGTAATAACCTGTAATATGCATTGTAAATATGATTTTTTGTTTAATGTTTCCTTATTTGTTATCTTGTTAATTTCATTGTTCTATCATGGAGCTTATCTCCCCGGGCCTCTACTGAAAATGGACAAGTATCCAGCTAGACTAGCCCGGTCGACAAGTGTAAAATAAATAGTAAATAATTTGATCTTACTATAAGTTCAAGGTTTTTACTAGGATAACTACCACAGTGGCCTTTTTAAGCTTGGCCATGCATCCCAAATCTCTGACAAGTTTTGGTACCCTTGATATGTGTAAGCAAGGGCTTAGGACGTGAAACATTTACAAGCGGGCGCCTGGGAAAGAAACCATTTTAGGCTGCCTGTGTCCATTGGAGACAATGGTACCAAACAATGACATTTTTACTTTGCAGAATTGAGCACTGATCTCCATGGACCGTTATTACACTCGGTGTGGGAGCTGTATCTGGGTAAGTGACTTGCTCAGAGTCACGCAGTTAGGCAACAGAGGCTGACGGAATCAAACCTTGCACCTCTGACCAGAGGAAACAACTTAACACCTACTTAATCCTCTAAGCCAACTGCCAAGTACCATCATAAATAGGGCATAAATCTCATTGTACTTGTGCAAATCTGCACCCAGCTGCACTAGTTTGTAAAATGGCACAGCTTTTAGCGTTCTTTTATTGTTCATGTACTAGCATCCACTGTGTAAAAGAAAATGCAACAATATTAAAATAACCAGTCACATATCGAATAAAATTATCACTTTGATATAATTAAAAAAAAAAATTCCTACGCTCCAGCTTGCAGAAATCTTGTACTCTGCTAAAACTAAGGTAAAACGATGCATCTAGATTCTATGGAGGCAGGAAATTACACCCGACAGAACATCTGTCCTTTTCATTCAGCCAGAAAGGTAGTTTCTGCCAGTGAAGGTCAAAATTGATTCAAAATATGAGTCATCTCACAAGCTGTTAAGGTAGTAATATACAGCACTCACTAGTCAGCAAAGTAGACAGATGTCTATTATATATGATACCTGGAGACTATGTATGTATGCCTGGACCTCCCAAAACAAAGGGAGGGCACAAACATTTATAGTACAGCTTACTTTATATAGCCAAATGTAATGTCACTTGACCGTAAAAATAACTATTAAAGAAACATCCATAATAATAGATATACTGCTCCAGGCATGCTAACAAACCATTTATCACACCCTGAGCTATATGAAGAAGCTTCAGTTGGTAAGTGCTAAGCAAAGAATGACTAAAAAAAGTGCTAAGTGAACTTAGAGAATCAGTACACAATAAAGGCAATGAGCTTAGAGAAACAGTACATAATAAAGCCATATGTGGCAAATTCCATTTTAAATCCATCTTGATTCCAGTTTGACTCCAGTTTAAATCATAAATGCTTTTTCCCTCAACATTAACATTCTGATGGAGTATCAGTACCCACATCATCATGCCTATGTCAGTTAGAATTTCTGGCCCTTGTTTACTTTCTTTTGTAGAAACTAATCTAGAAGGAAGAAAAAGTTTATGCTACTCCTGCTAAACATATACTGCTAGCCCTCCTTGAGCAAAATCCTGTAATAAAAGGAAAGGATTAACTCAAACCATATATAAGACAATTATCACTCTTGAGTATTCTAATCAGCAAAGCTCTTCGTGTTTAACAAGATATGTATATATATATATATATATATATATATATATATATATATATATATATATATATATATATATATATATATATATATATATATATATATATATATATAAATAGCTGTGTGTATGTGTGTGTGTAATTATAGCTATAAATGTATGAATGTATGAATGTATACATGTATGTATGGATCACTCAGATGAGCAAACAGCCTGAATACTGAGTCAAAAAGCTGAACATCTAATATATCAAATGGAATACAACATATTTTGTGTGGTATTGTGGCAGAGCAATGATTGGGGAGGTGTTCCTTTCACTACTGTGGTAATACCTCAGAGTTGGTATTTATAGTTAGTATGGGGTATGGGGGTGCAGGGGTCCTATCTCATTAAAAAAAGTATTTTGTGACTAGTGGTCCTTTTCAGTACTTTGGGTGTTGATCTTTTGGGATAATTATTCCACACTCACTCATCTAAGAGTTCAAAAAAAAAAAATATATATATATATATATATATATATATATATATACACATGTATGTATACATATAAATATATATATATATATATATATATATATATATATATATATATATACACACACACACACACACACATATATATATATATATATATATATATATATATATATATATATATATATATATATATATATATATATATCTATATATATATATATATATATATAGGTTCCCTTCAGAATCTCGAACTACTGAAATCCCGAATTTCAGTAGCCCGAGACCAGAAGGGCGAAAGTGCAGAATACCAAAACCCCAGAAGCGTGAAATTCAAAATCCCGAAGTTCAGCGATATTGAATTAGTGGTTCTGGTGTTGTGGTGTATGAGTGGGAGGTTGGAGGTGTAGGTAAGTGTTTGTGTTTTATGGGTTTTGAGTAGGGTTTTAACGTGTGTCTGTGTGTTTTGTTAGTGTGAGGTGTGTGTGTGTGTGTGTGTGTGTGTGTGTGTGTGTGTGTGTGTGTGCGAGAGGAATGTAGCTTGTGTGGTGGTGTTTTTGTGTGTATGTCTGTGTAGTGTGACTTCAGAGTTAGTATATTAAAGTAGGGGGGGTGTGGGGGGAGCAGCCCCCCACACGGGGGGTGCAGGGGGAGCAGCCCCCTATTTGTATGTAGGGTAGGCATTTGTGTATGTGAGGAAGGTGTATGTTTGTGTTTGTATTTGCGGTATGTTTAGTGTACTAGTCGCGATTTAAAATTTCTCGCTTCTGGGCTTTCGGGTTTATGGATTTTCGGCTTCATGATCTCGAGGTACTGAAATTCGGGATTTCAGTATTTCGAGATTATGAAGTGAATCCATATAGATGTATATATATACACACACACACACACACACACACACACACACACACACATGTCTATATATATGGATTACGTTCTAAACCATGAAGCACAGAACACAGATGTTCAAAATGTCGAGACAACAATACTGAAGACTGGCAATCATGAATGGCTGATGTTTCCCAAAGCAAGTAAATACTTGTCCAACACCTAGCATAAACACACCGGTTTAAATAACAACCACCTAGGTGAGGGGCTATGCCCCTACACCCCCCACACCCCCCAACTATATATATATATATATATATATATATATATATATATACATATATCAAGTCCGGGATCACACTACAATGGTAAAAAGGACATACTTTCACATACTGGGCAAGTGTTTACTTGCCCTGGGAAACATTGTCCATTTGCGATTGTCATTCATAAGTTTCTGTTATCTTGACTTTTTGAACATCCGTGTTCTGGGCTTCATGATTTTGAAGGGTATCTACATATATATATATATATATATATATATATATATATATATATATACACACACACACACACACATATATATATATATATATATATATATATATATATATATATATATATACACACACACACACACACACACACACACACACACACACATATATATATATATATATATATATATATATATATATATATATATATATATATATATATATATATATATATGATATATAGGTATATAAGTTCATAGGCTATCTGCCCGAAGGCATTTATAAGCCTAGCTGGAATGTGTTGGCTTTCACCGCCCCTTAGATTAGTTCCCTGTGCCTCTGTCCAGCAGAGCCATTGAAGTGATCCTGGGGTAAACTTTCTGTTTCACATTCAGTCATCAAGGTTTCCCTTGAAGAGTGTTAGCGAGGAGCTCTACCTAATGTAGATTGGAATCTTGTTCCAGAGCATGGGAAGTCTCTGGAACTGGAATCTATCCCTCCAGCACGTCCTATTTATTGTTGTGGTGAGGTTTAGATCCCTAGAGCATGTGGCTCGAGGGGATATGGTTTTCTTTAGGTGGAGCATGCCCATCAATTCTGGGTTGAACATGGCCTTGTATTTCAGGCATAGATCACCTTTGAGTACGCATTATGCAACTGAGTAGAGCTGGAGTTTCTTCAGTCGAGCTGCATAGGGCATCTGTTTTAAGCCAGTGATCTTCTTGGTGAGGTACTTCTGTGGTCTTTCCAGCTGTTGCAGGTGTCTTGTAAGGTACATCCCAAATGGGGCGTTGTACTCTCTGGTGGGTCTGATGAGTGATGCATAGAGGGGCACAATGACCTCTTTCAATTTGGATGCAAACACTTTTGTGATTAGGTGGGCCACATAGAAGGATTTCTAACCACTTTGCCAATGTGATTATCAAAGGAGAGATTACTATCTTCTTGGGTCCCCAGATCCCTTATTACGTCTTCCGTATTTAGGGGGCTACCACATATGTGGTAGTTTGTGGGTACTTTCTTTTTTCCAAAGGGGATGACTATGCACTTTTTGGCATTTAGCTTGAGGCCATAGTTTTGACAACAGATATCTGTCTCAGTGAGACCCTTTTGGAGGATGTCTGTGTCAGCCAGAGAGTCAATTATAGCCCCTAGTTTGCAGTTGTCTGTGAGCTTGGTCAGCCATAGACCTCCTGTGCATGCCTGTACCTCTGAGAAGTATATGTCGAACAGGAGGGGTCCAAGGACTGAGCCCTGGGGAACGCCACTTGTAACCGGATTAGAGCTAGACCTAGCTCCTGCAACTCTTACGATGTGGGTTCTGTTCGTGAGCCAGTTGGCAGCCCATCTCATGATGTAGGGGTTTATGTTCAGGCTGGTCAGCTTGTTTCTAATATCAGAATGGGGAATGGTGTCAAAGGCTTATGCGAGGTCTAGGTAGGTTGTGTGGACCACCTGTCCCTCGTCTATAGCCTAGGTAACTGTCTCAAAGAAGTCCACCAGGTTTAGGAGGCATGATCTGCCCTTAACAAAGCCAAACTGGGTAGGGTTCAGTGTTTGCAGGAGACCAAGTGGCTCAGTAGTGAAAGTGCTACCTTCCATCTCGAAGGTGCAAGGTTTGATTCTCACCACTGGAAAGAGCTTCACTGATTGAAGATGAATATTTAGGGTTGGGAGGGTGGCCTAATGGTTAAGGTGTTTGCTTTACAAACACAAGGTGCAGGGTTTGAGTCTCACAAGGGATAATTGGATAGGCTTAAAATGGCTCGCAATGGCAGTTAGCTTAGTACTAACCTATGAACCAATGTCTCTGTTAATGAGATCCATGATGATGTGCTTCATAGCCTTGCAGACCAAGCTAGTCAGGCTTATAGGGCGATAGTTCCCAGGGTCTGTTGTGGCTCCACCTTTGTGTAGCAGGATAACCGTTGCTGTGCGCCACTCTATGGGCACATAGCCTGTGAAGAGGCTGAGTTTGAACAGTGTGTTCTAGGTGAGGGGTTAGTTCATCTTTGAACTCACATAGGATGCAGCCTGGGACACTGTCCAGTCCCATTGATGCTGTGTTTTTGGCTTTGGAGAGGGCTGTTTTAACCTGAGTGTCTGTGATTTCAGGGGCACTACATTATTCTGGTATGGTTATGGACCCTTTTGGGGGTGAGAGGGGGGTGAAGTTTGCACTGAACCTGTCTGCCAGGATGTTGGCAATATCGGTCAGTTCAGTGTATTTTCTGAAATTCTGCACTAACTCCGAGCAGATCTGAGAATTGCCACTTAGATTCTTGACATAGCTAAAGAATGCCTTGTGGTTATCTTTGGAGTGTTTGGCAATTTTTATTTTGAAGCTAGCCTTGGATGATTTTATGAGGTATCGTAGTTTCTTGCTGATACTGATCAGGGATGTCTTACCTTCTTGGGATTTTACTCTTTTCTGCACTAGTTTCCTCCTTCTATTGTATAGCTTGTTTATGGCAGGGGTCCACCAGACTGGTTTCCTTTTCTTGGAGTAGTGAGTCTTGGTTTTGCTTGGGATAGCATGATCCACGCATTCTTGTAGGCGCCCGTAGAGTGCATTAGTAAAGGATTTTGCAGCTTGGGCAGCATTATCCTTTAGCATGGAGGCTTTGAAACTTTCCTCCTCGGTCTTAAGTAATGTGAAATTTGCTTTTGAAAAGTTTTTCACGGTGGTTTCTTTGAGCGGGGGTAGAGGTGGAATGTGGATATCCAGAGTGATTAGTTTATGATCAGATCTAACTAGCGAGGTGTTGACCTCCAGTGTGGAACACCGGTCACCCATGTTGGTGATGAGCAGGTCCAATATGTTGTCACCTCTTGTGGGGGTGTTGACCAGTTGATCCAGGGCATTTGAGTTTATAAATTCTAGGAAATGTTAGCCAAGGGAGTTAGTACTTGAGTAGTTTTCCCAGTTAATGTTTGGGTAATTAAAATCGCCCAATATCAGGGTATTTGGTAGGACCTTTATGTTTTCCATTGTTTCCAGAAATGTGGAATGGGGGTCCTGGGACATGGTGGGTGATCTGTAGCAAGCTACACTTTGAACTGCAGTTCTGCCCATTGTTAGTTGCAACTGAATGATCTCTGAAGCATCGTGCTGTGCAACTAACCTGGAGGTGTGGGTATCCTTGATGAATATGGATACACCCCCCCTTTTGTATTTTAGTCTGGGTTTTGTGGCCAAAATGTATGGTAAAGGCTGTAGCCTGGTAGTGCTGGGGTGCTGTCTGGAGCCTTAAACCAGGCTTCTGTTACTGCACTTATATTGATTTTCTCCATACTGAGGAGTGCCTCGAGTGCGTGCATTTTGAGGTTTAGACTTCTGGCATTGAGTAGCATTACCCTCAGTTTTTTGTTCCTTGTGCTATTTACAGCGGTGGGTTTGTCTTTTGAGCCTTGCCTAAAAAAAGGCACTATGGGGGTGGCAAGAGCCTTGGCCAGTATTCAAAAGCCTAAGGATTAGAGGTACAAGCCATCTCTAGTGAAGCAGCGTGGCTTGTCAATCATGTCACCCCAGGCTGACAGACACTGGATCCCCTTTGAATGACCCCAGAAGCTTAGCCAATTGTTGAAATTGATAGTTTTTCTTTATACCGTGGTATCATTCTTGGTGAGGGCAGGATGCTACTCAAGGTCAGGGTAATACCGGCCTGGGCTATGTGATCAGAGAGCTCTTCCATATCTCTTTTCATGTAGTCCAGGGAGGTACAGCTCAGGTCAATTACACCAACATGGACAATAACAGAGTCATATTTGTACTTGTTCTGGAATGATCTGAGTGCTTGTGTTATGTGGCGGATCCTGGCATCTGATGGGCAGCTAACAGTAACCTTCTCCTTGTTCAGTGTAGTGAGTGGGACGTCAGTGTGCCTGACTATAGAGTCACCTATTACTAGCGTGTTGGGTATCTTATTTTGCCTTAAGGGCTGTGATTGCATGGCACACTGGTTTTATGAAGTATGTGTTGGGGGGTGGATGTTGCTTGGGTGTCTGCTTTGGAGGTCTCTGTTGCTTTAGCAGACTTTTATTTAGAGCCTCCGAATATGTTTTCGTGTATTTATGTGTGTTTTTTGATGGTGCTGGTTTCATAGGTCTATGTGAGACTGGTGGTGTTGTGCAAGTAATTCCCTTCTCCTCTAGACTGTCTGGTCCAGTCTTGGGTTGAGAGAGCTTAGCCTCCAGTTTGGCTGTATAATTGCATCTCTCGCATGTATTAGTGTTTGGTGGTAGGAGGAGAGGGTTGTCTGCGTACATGAGGCAGTTGTAACATTGCCTCAAAATGCCCATGTTCACCAGTTGGACCAGAGAGTACACCTGAAACTGCCCTTTGGACATGCCTGAATAGGTACAGTGAACTGTTTTACTGATTGGCTGGTAATGTTGAATAGAGAGCCTTGTCTTTCTCGACAGTATAGGGGGAGTCTAGTGCTAAGGTTTATTTGCGCTTGCTATGAGTTTTGAGCAAGTGCCAGGCTGAGATGTGAATGGTTTGAGTGCTTATGTTGAAGGTTTGTCTAGTTCCAAGGGAAAAAAATTGAAGACTAGACGTTATGGAGCCCGGAATAGTTATACTCTAGCTAACCGGTGCTGCCTGGTGTGCAAAACCACGCAAATGCAGGTTTTATAGCAGGAAAATGAAAGAGATAGAAATTAGCCCAGGACTGGCAATAAACTACTAATTTCTGGGCTGAAACCACACCTTCAGGGGCAGATAGGCTGCTCAAAGCTCCCCTCTCTCATAGGTGAACAGAGAAACTTCATTCTATCCAAGTAAGGTATGGGCAAACACAAAAACATGTATCACAGCCCTGAATTCAGCACTAACCTGAAAACTGGACTATACTAGCTTAGAAAGGTGGGAAAACAAGTATATCTATATATATATATATATATATATATAGCTTGTTTTTTTTTTTCAGAAAATAAAGCAGGTACAATAAAAAAACACACTTTAATTGCACAGAAATGGCTATCACACTTGAGTGTGTAACCTACAACAGTTAAACAGGTAATTTAAACACTAAAAAAACTTTGTTAAAGTGCAGGTAGTAAAATAAGTACAATATGCAGCTTAAACAAGCTTTTTAAATCACAGAAACTCTAAAAATTGGCATTTTATATGGAATTAACTAAAGGCAGAAAGAAAATGCAGAAAAATGATACTTAATCACTCCAAAGTCTCTCTTTTGTCTCACTGTTGCTGTAGAATTCTGCAGATATACACACACACACACACACACACACACACACACACACACACACACACACACACGTACACACACACACACACACACACACACACACACACATATATATATATATATATATATATATACATATGGATATATATATATATATATATATATATTATATATATATATATATATATATATATATATATATATATATATGTGTGAATTCACTTCAGAAGCTTGAAAAACTAAAATCTCGAATTTCAGTATCTCGAGCCCAAGAAGTGGAATCCACAAAACAACGAAAACTAAAAACCGCAAAATTAAAAACCTTGAATACTGGAAATTTCACGCTTTTACTACACACACACACACACACACACACACACACACACACACACACACACACACACACACACACATACACACACACACACAAAATCACTCTACTACATGCTGCAGCCCCCCCACTCCCCCCTACTTAAATATTCTCACTCCGAGGTCGCACTACATAAAAAAACACACAAAACACCACCACACAAGCTACTTTCTCTTCGCACACACACATCACAGCAACAAAACACACTGACACACACCACAGCCCCTATCCAATCCCCGTAACACACACACACTTACCTGAATACATAACCATAGCGGAACTTTAGAAGCACGAAATTCAAAACCTCCGGTATTCGATGTTTTGAATTTCTCGCTTCTAAACTTTCGCTATTATGTGGATTCAGCTTCTTGGGCTTGAAATACTGAAATTCGAGATTTCCGTATTTTAAGCTTCTGAACGGAACCCATATATATATATATATATATATATATATATATTTATATATATATATATATATATATATATATATATACACACACACACACACACACACACACACACACATATATATATATATATATATATATATATATATATATATATATATATATATATATGTATATATATATATATATATATATATATATATATATATATATATATATATATATATATATCCATCCTCAACCCCCTTTCCCATGGAGTCTGGGTATCACTTCAATAGTGACAATTTTATATATGTATATATATATATATATATATATATATATATATATATATATATATATATATATATATATATATATATATATATATTGGATACTAGTTTCCCATCCCAATAATATAATTGACACAGTGGCACCTTGCCCAACTCCCTCAGTGATTACCTTCCTGCCTTTGCACGATGCTCTCCTTCCTCCCTACCCCTACAACATACCTACATCTCAACCCATGCCATCACAAACTTCAACCCAGAATCTTTCACAGATTGCTTAAAAAAGATGAACTGGAATCCTCTGAAAACTCCTCCTGTCAACAACGCTGTTACTTACTTCAATATTTAATGAATTAATCTACTAAATAACTTTGCCCACCCTAGAACCAAAAGAGTAAAATCCAGAACCATCCCCTGGCTTTCCAAAGAAACAATAACCTTCATGCTTGTCTGTTATACATCATGGAATGTCTTCCAAAAATGAAAACACCCAGCTCCCTTGTTGAATATAAACAACTTTGCAACACAGTTAAAAAACATATTGCTTCTGACTGCAAAGTCTTTTACTCCAGACTTCAAACTACTCACAAATCCAATCCCAAGAATTTTTAGAGTAGCGTTTCTGCCCTCCTTACTCCTGGCAGAAACAACAACCTTGCCCCAACCTTATTGCTCCAGATCATACAATAGCATCCAAATTCAACTCTTTCATCATAAAGTCAATAGCCAAGCTTACTACATCCTTCCCTAAGAACTCCTCAGCTCCTTTCATATGTCGCACCTCCAATTCCTCTACTTCTGCCATCAATACCACCCACCCCCCTCCTTTCTCCCTAAAACCCATCCCTGTTAACACTATAAAAAAACTCCTCCAAAAATGAAAACCTTGCTCTAATGCCCCAACAACATACCATCCACCTTCCTGAAGTTAGTTGCTGACGGCATAGCTCTCCCCATCTGTGTTCTAATCAATTGATCCATATATGAATCATATGTACCTCTTCTCTGGAAAAAGGCCTTCATCATTCCCTTACACAAAGGAGACAACAACACTGACAGCTCCAACTTACACCCCATAGCCATTCTCTCCTCATCTCAAAAATCCTTGAAAAATTTATTCACCTACAACTTCTACCTTAACTTCTAGACAATCATCTCCTGACTCCATCACAACATGGATTTTGACCCAGACACAGAACCACCACAGCATTTCTATGCTTCCTTGATAATATCAACCATGCCTGTGACTCAGGCAATATTGTATCTTCCCTTTTCTTAGACCTATCTAACTCCTTTGATACCATTTCTCATACCCTACTTCTGTCTAAGCTCTCTCACCTTAATCTTTCCTCCTCATCCATCAACTGGTTTTCCAGTTACCTCTCAAATAGACAACAAGCTGACAAGTGGAATAACTCTACATCCTTGTACCGTGACACTACAACAGGCACCCCCCAAGGATCTATCCTAGGTCCCTTACTATTTAACATCTTCATCGACTTTCATCAGTGCATCCCAAATTCTAAACTCATCCAATACGCAGATGACTCTACCATCATCTGCTCTGATGAGTCTCTCCCCAAACTCATGCAAGTAACCCAGTCCACCTTTAACAGCACTGAGACTTGGATGCTAAACAATCATCTAGCTCTCAATGCATCCAAAATCAAACTCATGATCTTTACCCCTTCCAAAAACACAAAAATAGACAAAAAGTACTTTTCTGTAGTAAGCCAAAACTTGGCTTCCATTGAAATCATCCCTCATACTAAGCTTCTCATTGTCCTCATCGATGAACAACTAAAGTTTGACATCCACTTTCAAAATAACATCAAGAAAATTCACCAGAATCTTGGAATGCTTTAACATCACAATCGCTATCTCACCTCTTCAGCTAAGATTACTCTCTGTACCACTTACCTCCTCTCCTCTCTCATGTATGGGACACCCATCCTCACCAATCTTTAAGCCACCCTTAAAACTAAACTAGTATCCTGCTACAATAAAATCTCCAAGTTTGCTACTAGCTCTAAATCTTTCTCCCACCACTGTGATTCCTTACATTCCTTGAATTGGCTGGAGCTCCCCAACTATTTCTCATACATTCAACTCACCACTGCCCATAAACTCATTTTCAAGCCATCTCAATGCTCCTCCCTGTCTTCCAACCTTACTATGCATCTTTCTGACTGAGCTCTCAGGTTTAGTAACCAAAACCTCCTTGAAGTGTATAAACCAATACGTACTCCTGGCCAATTTCTATTGTCATTTTCCCTAACACAAACCACCCCAAACCTCTCCAACTTTAAATTATTACTCCAGTCTTATCTCTCTTCTTCTTGAGAGTGCTCCTGTTTCACCCCTCCTAACTCTGCCCCCTCCATCCCCCTATCCGCCTACCCATTCCCCTAGCCCACATCCTTCAACCTTCCATCTCAAACCTCTACCTAACACTAGCTATCCCATCTTCCTCCTTCATCTTTCTCTGATAATTACGTTCCCCCTTTTATACCTTATATAGTACAGGCATCTGTTAATCACTCTCATAACACACTGCTTTTTATCTCACAAGGGTTCAACATCTACACTTATGCCAACACAATACAAATCCTACCACTACTTTTATCTCTGTATCAATTGATGCCTATTAATTTTTTGTTATAATAATTATGTTAATAGCTTTCTGTACATTTGCTTTTGCAATATCCTGCAATATTTTTTATTAACTTTGTATTCATTTTTGTATTAATTATGTATTCATTTTTGTTTTAACTTGTTTTGTATTTGTGTACATGGAGCTTTTCTCCCTGGGCCTCCATTGAAAAAGGGCACATCTCTGCCCAATGGACTTTCCCGGTTAGCAAACCACAAATAAATAAAAATATATAAAACGCCAACAATGGCTTTACATAAAAAATGTACAGTTTTGTACTACAGTTGCATAACACCACTTTAGAAGTGCATCATTTCCCACAGACATAATTTAAACTTGTCCACATAAACATAATTTGTGCACAGCTACCACTTAATTCATCATTTTCACTTTTATTTTGTGTGCATTTGGTCAGCTCTTATGTGAGGGCTAGTGTCCAAGAACTCAACAGTTTGAACAATTAGTTGCAAAGAAATCCATACCACCATGTTAATCAAATAATTGAAGACATCTTGTTTCATTGAACCATCTGCCTTACCTATGTTTCCAAGTATATCTGCCTTGTAACCTTTTCCCCTTGTCAACCCGCCAGTGCCCAGACATCATGACATCAGCTCCCAAGCTTCCATAGGTCTACTGCATCATGCCACTCCATTCAATTATCATCCATTACTCCATTATGTAAACAAAGAAAGACACATGGAAATGGAGGATATTGACTATGGGAAGATCCAGGGCAAAGCACCCATCCTTTTCACAACAATCTTCTGTATGCATCTTTCTTCCACCTCAGGATATTTACTTCACTGAACAATTGTTTGAGTATAGATTCACAAGAAGCTACTGACACTGGACTATACATCTCAGCCCTATTTTTAATTAATCAGACTTCTTGGGATGAACTCCTCTGCTCCTCTGGCATGTCTAAGATGTTCATCACATTGATCATTTCTGCTATATGAGCTATATCCTGCCAAGGATATAACAGTTGGCTAGCTTCCATACCTTTAGGGTACCTTCCATGTGCTCAAACTGTCAGGTGGCTAGAGCTGAGCTGACTAAAATACAAGTTTGGGTGCAAAGCCATTCAGAGCTTTACTGCCACCAAAGAGTATGCTGCTGTGAGACTTTTGAAGATCAACTATCAGCTTGTGCTTTGCTTTACTGGGTAGATAAGTTACCTTTTGGGAGAGAAACTTCTGTTTTTTAATTTTGTTGATGTTATTTTTACTTTACTCTTCAGCAAAGTTAGTTTAATACTAGGAGTGTTGTGTTTCAACGTACTGTATCATGACTGTAACATACTTTCTCTCAGTTTAAAAGTGATATAAAGTAACAGAAAATATTTTTTTCTGTGGATAAATTGTGATTATTTTACTTTTGTGGGGCTGGCATAATACTTTAAAGTGCTTTTTTGCTATGTTTTTCTGTGAAAAAGGTAACTTTTGTGGACTGGTAGTTTATCAGCAATTGCTGCTTTTCTTCTCCAGCAAAGAGGCACCATTTTTGGTTTGATGATAGAACAGACTACCAGTCTCATACTTGGTTCTTCTTCCAGCCACAAAAAGAAACAAATAAGCAAACAGCCTTGGCCACTACAGCCAGTTAGCAATTTGCCTCAGTTACAGATAGGTGACTCTTCTGTGGCCATTTGCTGTACCTCTCACCACTCATCATTTACCCTGGACCCCTCTGGTGTAGCACAGCCACTATAGATCAGGGGTTAGTCACGTCCTCCGTTGCTCTTGGGGGCCCTTGTTTGAGTAAAGAAGAGCCACTCTTGTCAGTCCTGTTGTGCCAGACTGCTGCTGCCATTAGAAACATGCTTGGCCCCATTTTGCTATTAAAATGAAACAAAAAAAAAAAAAACAAAGCCATGTATCTACTCCTCCTCAATTTTTTTGGGATAGAAGAAGTTTACAGTGTCTGGCTCAGGGTTTAATTCTGGATATTGATCCTTGTTGTAAAGTAGTTTCTGAGAAAAGAAACAGGGATTCCTATTTTCCTGAATAAATTCAAGATTCTGAATTTGAACACGAAGATGCAGGGACTGATATAGCTTTTTTTCTCTCAGATTTATGATTCAGACACAGATGAAAGCTCAGTTTCTAATTCTGCGTGTGAGGGTTTCTTTTCCTCTGAGACTATTGCTAGAGTGCATAAGATGGAGAACATTGAGCTCTCTCAGTCCCTCATTATATATTACGAGTTGTTACAGAAAGATTTTCAAGAACCTACACCTATTCTTCCTGTTCTGTCTGCTATTCTGCCTGTTCTGTCTGCAATAGAGAATGGGTGTATTACTGCCTGCAGTTTTCTAGATAGTCATAGGATCATAGGATCATAGGAAGTTACGAGGCTGTTGGCCCTGAGGCCCTTATAAGCCTAGACAAGAGTTTAGCCCATGCATAGAGAAATCAGCACCCAATGCCCTTCTGTCCCTAAAAGGGCAGATAGATGTATAAAGCTCCTCAGATTTTTTCAATTTTTATATATTGTTCCCAAAGCTGACCTTGAAGCTATAATGTTTTTTGGTTCCACTGCTGATAAGCACTTATTGAATTCCAATCCTACTCTTTCTGATAAAGGTAAGAAAATAATTGATAGATATGGGGAAAAATGTGCATACTTCTGCAACTTTGATTTTCAGAATTTCAAACTATTGGGTCTATTTGTTAAAATTTGTCTCACAAATTGGGAAAGTATGAGGAATGCTTTATCTGCAGTTTCTTCTTGTGAGGAAAAAATCAGCTTTAATTAATTTGGTTTCTTCTACTGCACATGTCACTACTGATTGTTTATAGTGGGTATGTCTCTGTTGATATGTCTTCCAGGGCTATGTCTAGTAGTACTGTTTTGAGGAGGTTTTGCCTGACTGCATTCCTAGACTCTCCCAGATGATGTTAAAAATGAGATTTTAATTTCTCGCTTTGGTAGATATTTAGTGTCTGGTCCCTCGGCTATAGAATTGATCAAAAATTGTGATGAAAAGGACAAGCTGATCTACAGAATTTCTAACAATTTTCATCCTTCTGTTTCCAAATTTTCCAAGGGATTTTTTTTTTTCTTATCCAGTTTTGGCAAAATACAGAATAAGCAGTCCCCCAGATTCACAAATCTCCATGCAAGAATAAGCTTATTCTTGCATGGAGAGGTTCGTGTCCATGTAGAGTAGCAGAGCACCTTGCATATTCATGAAGGCATGCTGCTGAACTCTCTACAAGGACACGATCCGTGAGCAAGTGCAGGGGGGGGTGTCCGTGCAGTGCACATACACTAGATACACCCCCTGCACTCAGAAAGTGCCGTACAGCACTTCCAAAGCCATACTGGCATAATATTAGAGCTTAGCTCTAATATTATAGCAGTATTTCAGTGTCTGCAGACACTGAAATGCAAAATAAAGTATTTCAGTGTCCGCGGACACTGAAAGAAAAGCGTCACTAGGAAAGCAATACAGGGGGTGTGTCACAGCCTCTGTGACACACCCCCTGTATTGCTAAAGCACAATATGGCATTTCTGCAGTCTGCAGAAGCAGGAAATGTGTGCAAATGCAGACATAATGGGATAAATCCCCCAAGTGTACACAAGGACAACCCCAGCTCCACAAAATACATAAAGCCCATACTGAACAGGTTATACATCAGCATGAAAAACGCACAGAATCTTGAAAGCCCAATAATTGCAGTATGTTACAAACACAGTCCCAAATAGTTGTCACAACACCACAATACACACCCCATAACCTACAGAAAATAATAATATATCCTTGTTTATAATTGCCTAAGGGATGTTAAAGTGTAGCTAAGTGGGTGTGTACATTATAGCTTAAACATCCCAAAAGTGTTAAATGAAAATAGATAAGAAAAATGTCCAAGCCATGAGAATGTAGTGGTTAGAGTTACAGCTTTACATGCATGTGAGCCCCAAGACAGGCAATTTATTTTATCATGTGAAAGTAGTGTTAAACTTAGTTTAGTAAATGTAAATTATGTAGCAATTATTTTTTGTCAACCATGGTAGAGTAGCAGTTCCAAAAGTGAGATGTCAGTATAGAAAAGATATGAAACCCCCATATAAACACAAGTGCCCCATACAGTATAGTCACACAAGAATATAATGTAATGAAAGCACAGAGGGAGATGTCATGGAAGGTAAACGTAAAAATATAAATGTGAATATAAATATTTATGTTACATTATACAATGACTGGCCATTAACATACAAAACTGAGTATGCTAATTGGCCAGCCCAAACAGAGTGCCCATTGTAAATTCGAGAGTATGCAAATGGAAAAAGGTCCCGAAGCCTGGACCATTTCCATTTGTATATCACCTGTTTGTATTTCCAGTCTGCAGAGGTAGCAATGGGTAATTGAAGATCTCCGTTCTACTTACAAACATATCTCATTATGCGTTACGAGTTGAAGAACTCATATAACATAGCTAAATATCATAAAAAAATGCAATGGAGATCTTCCTTTCAATAGAGAAAGGAAGCTCTCTTTTCCTTTTTAATATATCTCACTATGTTATATGAGTTCATCAACTCGTATAACATACCGAGATATGTTTAAAAAAGTAATCGAGATCCCCCTATCTCTGTTGCTACCTCTGCACAGCACTGATGTACTGCATAAGTGTGGGAACACGTCCCTTACGCATGTACAGTACATCAGAAATGGCCCCAGATACCAGAAAACTGTGGAAGGGCAGCATGGAGGCATGATAAAATTACATTATTTAAGAAAGGTAAGTATTGTTTTTCTTAAATAATGTCATCATATAATAGCTGTAACCCACGGCTGGGTGTAAGCAATGCTGGACTTACCCATGGTTGCCATTGTATGGTCGGGAGGGCATTGCAGTCATGACCAAACCATACCAACTGTGGGTAAATCCAGCATTACCCACACCCGGCTGTGGGTTATTGCTTAAATATAACATTATATGTATGATATGCATAAATGTGCCTTAATCAGTTTGTATCATACCTCTTAACCTGGAAACATCAAAAATCTGGACAAAGCCCATGAAAAATAGGTACAAATCGGTATGCTGATTAACATAAAATTTGCATACATAATTATGTGACCCCACCCACTCCTATGAAATTGTGGGATACCAACTTTTAAATGCAAACTGAAAAACAGACAACTAAAATATGATCATGAAACACAAACTAAGAATAACAATAGTGTTTTATTTACATTAATATTTGAGCGTGCAAATTTGCGAAACTAAAATACAATATTCTTTCAGAAAAATAACACTGAGCAATGACATTTGAACTTGTATAAAACTAAAACCTAAAATAAAGTTGTCTTTATATAAAAATAAAATGTACTGTCTTGTTCAGACAGTCCACCTACCACCAGGTTGAGACACCTAAACAAATACACAAATAAATGAATAAATAAACAAATATAAGAAATTTATAATCCAGCTCGCAGCACAGAAAAGCATGTAACAATGCATTCAAAAACCAAACCATGCTCCTGTCTTAGTTCGGGTTCTAAGCTGCAGCACATTGTCTGGTCAGATAATGATATGAAAGACAAAACAATGAAACTTGTTTTGTTTAGGCAGCAGCTTCATATCCACTTCCAGCAGCTACATGTTTGTAAACAAAAACAATACATCTACAACCACAGCCACACAATATAACCATCCATCTCCCTAGTCCCTACTCCAGTCCTGACTCCTTCATCATACCACTCAACTATACAGACTTTCGCAAACTGTCCAGATTTTTGACTCATATTTTTGGTCTGACTCTGTTCCTCATAAAATTTGTGCTTTTCTGGCAGAATCACTGAAGACTGAAAGTCACTAAATAATACTAAACAGTGACAGACATTGGAGTTTCAGACTTTATATCCTTCAGAAAATACATACAATAATGCAAATTCTGTTATTCTACTAACTTTCTAAGATTATAGCAGCAATATTTAAATTCTGCCCCTATTTTTGGGCCTTCTTTGTTGTCCCATTTTTCTGGCTTTGTCCAGATTTCTTGCACTGAAAGGTTGACTTGAGGTATAAAAAGGTGTAATATGCCATTGCCTACCTAAGGTACCCATCAGTGCTGCTCTCTGCAGCTATATCCCCCCTACTTCAATCTCTCACTCCCCATCTGTGTCATCATCACCTCTGCTTTACTTAGTTTGCACTGTCTCTTCAACACAACAACAGCTAGTTCTCAGAAGATCCATACATTCAGCCTTCAACCTCAGTTCCTGAATCCTGAGAGGTATAAAATATATCATCAGACAGTCAGACTACTAACTTCACTGAGTCAGTTTAGTTATTATGACTGAAAACTACTTAAGTAAAAAAAAAACATACATACAATAACAACAACATTTCCTTTCTTATATATTTTTTTATTTATCTGCTAGTGCTGGAGGTGCAGGAGGAGCTGGGGGAAAAGGCAGCAGCTTCAGCAGAAGAAAAACATTTTTTCATGATGACTTGATCTTGATGAGATGAAAGAAACATGAATGATGATGAGAGACTCTCTGTTTCTGACTTGGACCGGGTCCGTCACTGACACCAGAAACCCAGGATAATTAATTTACCCATTACCATCGCACAGCTCCAAGTCCATTAGACTGTTTAGGTTGCCCAGAGAGAAAGTCAGTGCCCTGTACTTTGGCATGCAAGGCAAGCAATTGAAGCAACTTACAAGCCAAGTCCCACTGCCACTGCACTGCCTACGTGCTGGCACTGCCAAGTTTGCCAACAACCACTTTCCCCAAGTCAACCACCAATTACTGAACCAAGTCAGACTCAGTAGCACTAGTAGTAAAAGTGCCAAGTAGTATGCTGTTGTGGCACAACAATTGCAAGCCAAGCAATGAACAAACAAACCCCCCCCCACTTGTTTTAAATAAAAAAAAAAAACACTGTCTCTTCTCTTCTCTGATTCTCTCTGCTGTAGCATGTAAACTGTTATCAGCTGCATAAGCGCGCGTGCTTGCTTCAAATAAAAAAAATCTTCTTCAAATTTCAATGCTGGTGCTGCTGGACTGTCACTGGTGGTTGCTCAATGTCAATCAAATGCTCTAAGGCAGCCCAGGCTTCTCTCTTCTTCTGTAACTTCTGTGTTACTTCGTCTTCTTCTTCTTCTTCTGTGTTCATCTGTCCCAACTTGCCAGGCCGCCCCTCTCTCTTTATAGGCTACACAGGCGGGTTGCAGCGTGTGAGATGTGTGATTGAGTGATGGGTCAGCATGTGCACTGCTGCTGCTAAAATGTAGAAAAAGTAGTAAGTTACTTCGTTTGTTTATTTACATTTTAGCATCAGCAGTGCTTGTGGGGCTCATCTCATCACTCAATTAACACATCTCGCACGCACTCTGCACCTGGAAGTTTGTAACCTGCTGTGCTGTGCTGTAACTTGTAAGTTAAGAGTGTAATATTATTAATCAATAATGTTTGTAAATCCATTAACCCACACAACCAGGCACCAGGCAGTCAAGACTCACGGGAGGCATGCACAACACGGCAGTCAGACTTGTTGTTGTTGTTGCTTGCAATTCTTTTTCTTTCTGTGCCAAGTTCTTCTTATCCCCATCATCCCATGCCATCCTCCCCTCCCCAACCTTGCTCGGAGCCTTGGATAGACTAACAACAACTCAACTATCGGGTGGAGACTGGAGAGCCCTATGTGCTCACTGCTCTACAGTGTCAGGCAATGGCTGTTGCCACTGTTCAGTCGTGTATTCCATTTCCTTCACTCACAGCAGAAGTTAGAAGACAAGGCTGAAGAACTAGTTGTTGACTTGTTGCAATAATCCCAATTACCCTTCACTTACCCCTTGTCACTGTGTCGGTATAATAGTTTTGCCTTGCCAAAATTGCCAAGTTGCCATAATAGGAGAGCAGCAGCAGAGTAATAAGAAAAGTATGATCCGCATACCGCATTCCACTCGACTGCTCCGCTTCCAGCATGTTATAACATATGCTGCCACTCCTGCCTGCCAGCCTGAGCCCAGTGCCTTGCCTTTTAAGGAGCTGACTCGACTCTAGTCTGCTGCCTAGTCCTAATTAAATCCTAATGCTTGCTTTCAGGGGCTCATCATGGTGGAGTTCTCTTCTTCTTCTTCTTCTTAGTGTGTGTGAGTAAGTGTGATTGAGAGAGAGTGACAGAGTGTGTAAAAAGTGTGTGTATGTATTGTATTAGTAACTGTCAGACAGCCTCTCAGCTCACTGTAATATAAATAAAATAATATGCAAAAAAAATACATTTTCTTTTTGGCTTAGGTTACGTTGCCTGCAGAGGATGGGGGTGGGGCATGGGATTAAATCCTAATGCTTACTTGCTTTCATGTGTTCACGGCAGAGTTCTTGTTCTTCTTCTACTCAGCTAGACTACAAGTATCATATAATAAATAATCTACTGTTCAACTTCTTAGTGTGCAAGTGAGTGTGAGAGAGAGACAGTGACTTTGACAGAGTCTGTAAAAGTGTGTGTCAGAACAGACAGTCTCGACTCACTGTGTCTATAAGTAATATAAAGTAATATGCAAAGCAAAATGCATCTTCTTTCTGGTTTACGTTGCCTGCAAAGGACGGTTGCGGGGTGTGTGTACGATAATGTATTGTTGACTGAATGTGTTGAGTTGAGTAACTTGAGTTGACTCGGTGTGATTCATTCATTTAATTTTGACTTTGACAGTAGCGGTCCTGCCTCCTCAGTCCTCAGCTGAAATTTGACAGGCTGGCAGGCTGCTCACATAGCTGACATCACTGCTCACGCCTCTGCGCAATGACGTCAGTCTCAAAAAAGACGAAAATTAAAAAAAATAAAAAAGCCTGGAAAATCAGAAATTAAGGCGTGCCACTCAGTAATCGTGGCACCCCATTATTTGGACCCCAAATCTCGGTAAAAACAAGTAATTTGGGATGGTTGGGAGGTATGGTTTGTATCCATCAGACCTTGTTCTGTCCAGCAACAAAATAGTCAGCCTTGCCAAGTCTCAAATCCAGAATGCTGTCCTCAACAATCACAACAACATACCACTATACCATCTGACCTGTGAAATACAGTGCTTTAACAAACATATTCTGCATTCAGGTAATTTACCATTAATAAAAAAAACAGAAGTCTCAAGTTGTGAGCCTATGACCCTGAACATTTTAATCAGAGGACTGTACCAGTACACCAGCTGAGTTGTAGCAACTAATGTTGCTTTTTCAAACATATCATGCAATAGAGGCATACAATATTATGGGAAAAGTGCTGTGGAACCCTTTGTGCATTGTATATAGACGTACACACACACACACACACACATATATATATATATATATATATATATATGTGTGTGTGTGTGTGTGTGTGTGTGTGTGTGTCAGATGAAACATATATATGTAAATGTCATAATATAGATATACTTATATTAAATATAACGGAAGGAAAAAAAAAAAAAATATATATATATATATATATATATATATATATATATATATATATATATATACACATGTATGTATATAACATGCAGTGCAGTTATATCTGCGAACCATCCCTCCCAGACTGTTAGTGCAAGGAACCTGTACAAAGACTGTAAAGGGGGGGATGGGCCAGATATACGTACATAGTTAGAAAATCATTGTTACAAATGAAGACGTATTACAGCAACAGTGTGTGTTTCAGCAGGCAATCACTGAAGGATATAATGATGGGAACTAAAATATAATGTCATGCATTTACTGACATAAATCCTTGGATCTTCACCATGATTTACCTGACAAATAGAAATAAATTTTGGAACTGAACAAAAGTAAGTCCCTATTTCTGGCTTGTAGTTTAAATTTGGTGACTTTTGCAGTTGCCCACCCCACTGTAGATTTGATCTGGGATACTCCCCCAATTCCATCTCTTTACCACATTCTACCTAATAAACTCTTTCTGCACTTGCTTTTAGTCCTTTTTAATTTAATTGCATTTTTTAAACTGTGTTTGGTCTAATATTGCTACATACTCAAGTGTGCTAGCTTGCACTGCATTGTTTTTACGACTGTTTTAGTATTCCAGATACAGATTTGCTGTATCCAGGACTGTATGTAAGCTTATGAGCCCCCAAGCCTTTCTGTGTTGGAGGGAAGCCTTCTAGCTTATCAGTGGGAGTGGTAAGCACTAGGTAACCTGACTACCACATAAGGAGTGGTTCTGGCCCAGAAACTGTAGTTATTGGCCATTTGGGCAATCTTTTCCATCTCTCTCAATTTTCTGATTTGATAGCCTGCATTTGCACTTGTTTCTGTCCTGTAACTCGTCTAGTGCAGATACAGATTCTTAGTTTCAGCACTTAAATTTGCTTATTCGTGCTCAGCACTTGTTCAAAACTTGTAAGCACTAAATAAGCTACTAATTACTATAACACTCAACCTCCCTCATTACCTAGAGGAAAACAGTTTTTGTACTTACTTTTCCCACTTGCTTAGAGAAAAACAGCTCTTGTACTCACTTTCCTCACTTATCTAGAGTAAAATAGTTTTTATTCAGGCATGTCCAAGGGTCAGCTCCCAGTGTTCTCTTCCATCTATCTGATGAATCTGGGCATCTTGAGGCAATGTAGAAATTGCCTCATGTAGACAGACAATCCCCTCCTTCTACCACCCAACACTACAACCTGTGAGAGATGCACTTATTTAGCCAAACTGGAGGTAAAGCTCTCTCCAACCAAGACTGAACTTGACAGTCATGAGGAGAAGGTAAACATTTGCACCACACCACACTCATTACATAGTCTCACTAAATCTACACCACCAAAATCCACACATAGTAACACAAAAACATTCATGGAGGCTCTCAGTAATAATCTGTCTAAACAACAGAGACCTCCAAAGCAGAAATGCAAGCAACCCCCATCCCCCAACACAACCCAAATGACACATAGCCAACAGACTCAGTGTGCCACTCAACCACAGCCAATAAGGCAAAACAACATACCCAACACACTAGTCATAGGTGACTCTATAGTCAGGCACAATGATGTCCCACTCACCAGGCTAAACAAGGAGAAAGTTACTGTCAGATGCCTGTCGGGTGCCAGGATCTGCCACATAACCCATGCACTCAGGTCACTCCACAACAAGTACAAATATGACTCTGTCATTGTTCATGTTGGTGTGAATTACCTGAGACGTACCTCCCTGGAATACATGAAAAGAAACATGGAAGAGCTTTCCGATCTTGTAGCCGAGGATGGTATGACCCCAGCCCTGAGTAGCATTCTTCCATCACCCAGAATGATACCGCAGTACAAGGACAAAGTGATTGACTTCAACAATTGGCTAAGCTTCTGGTGTCATTCTAAGGGGATCCAGTATCTGTCTGCTTGGGATGACATGGTCAACAGACCACAATGGTTTGCCACAGATGGCCTGCACCTGTCACCCCTGGGATTCCATATACTGGCTAAGGCTCTTGCTGCCCCTATAGTGCCTTTTTTAGGCAAGGTTCAAATGACAAATTCACCACTGTAACAGGAACAGGTGAGAGTAATGCTACTCAATGCTAGAAGTCTAAATCTCAAAATGCACTCACTCGAGGCACTCCTTAAAATGTAGAACATCGATATCTGTGCAGTGACTGAGACCTGGTTCAAGGCTCCAGAGAGAACCCTTGCACTACCAGGCTATAACTCATATCACACTTTTCGGCCATGTAACCTGGACCGAAACAACAAAGGCGGAGGTGTGTCCATATTCATTAAGGATATCCACACCTCCAGGCTAGTTGCTCAGCATAATGCATCCGAGGTTATCCAAGTGCAACTAACTCTGGGCAAAACTGCAATCCAAATTATAGCTTGCTACATATCCCCCACCATGCCCCAGGATTCCCACTCCTCTTTTCTTGATGTACTGGAAAATATTAGGGTTCAACCAAACACCCTAATAATGGGCGACTTCAACTACCCCACCATTAACTGAAAAAACTACTTGTGTACCAACTTCTTAGCTCAATGCTTTCTGAAATTCATAAACTCCAATTCCCTGGATCAACTTATCCACACCCCCACCAGGGGCAACAATATCCTCAACCTAGTCATTATCAACATGAGTGACTGGTGTTCCACACCTGAAGTCAACTCCTCGTTGGTCCGATCCGACCATAAGCTAATCACCCTTGATATCCGCATCCTGCCCCCAGCCCCATTAAGGAAACCATGGTAAAACATTTCTCCAAAGCCAACTTCATGCTTCTGAAGACAGAAGTGGTGAACTTCATGACACCCATACAGATGGACAATACAGTTACAACTGCTGAATCCTACACAAATTCACTCTATAAGCACTTACACGAGTGCATGGATCATGCTATCCCCAACAGAACCAAGATGCTATCCTCCAAAAAAAGGAAGCCAATCTGGTGGTCCCATGCCATAAACAAACTGTACAACAGAAGGAAGAAACTGTTGCAAAAGATAGCAAAATCCCATGAGTGGTGGAGCTCCCTGGTCAGCCTCAGTAAGAAGCTGATACCCCTTATAAGATCCTCCAAAGCTAGCTACGAAAACAAAGTTGCCACTAATTCTATGGACAACCACAAAGCATTCTATAGCTATGTCAAGAATCTCGATGGCAACACCCACATCTGCTCTGAGTTACAGCACAATGGCACAAAAATTACAGAACCAACTGATATTGCCAACATCCTGGCAGATAGGTTCAGTACTAACTTTACCCCCCCACCACCTAAAGGGCCCATATCTATACATGAAGAATGTAGAGTCCCTGTAATCACAACTATGCAGGTAAAGCCAAAAACACAGCATCCATGGGACTGGACAACATCCCAGGCTGCGTTTTCCATGAACTTCAGAATGAACTGGCTCCCCACTTAAACACCATGTTCAGTAATAGCCTCACATCAGGCTTTGTGCCCACTGAATGGGGCACAGCAACAGTTATCCCATTCCACAAAGGGGGAGCCACCACTGATCCCAGGAACTATCGACCTATTAGTCTGACGAGCTTGGTCTGCAAGGCCATGGAACGTATCATCATGGAACTCATAAACAAAGACATTGGTAACCTCCAAACTCTGGATCCCACTCAATTCAGGTTTGTGAAAGGCAGATCATGCCTCCTGAACCTGATCGACTTTTTTGAGGCAGTCACCAAAGCTGTAGATGAGGGTAAGGTGGTTCACACAGCCTGTCATGACCTCACCAAGGCTTTCAACACCATCCCCCTTTCTGGAATTATAGCTAAACTCACTAAACTAGGTATAAATCCCTAGGTCACAAGATGGGTTGCCAACTGGCTCACTGACAGAACCCACACTGTAAAAGTTACAGACTCCAAATCTGACCTCAAAGCAGTGATAAGTGGAGTACCACAGGGTTCCGTCCTGGGACCACTCCTGTTTGGTATCTACTTCTCTGAAGTACAGGCTAACACAGAAGGCCTCTGGCTAACAAAGTTTGCAGATGACTGCAAACTAGGAGCCATAGTCAAGTCCTCAAATGATGTGGACATCCTACAGAAGGGCCTCGCTGAGACATATGCCTGCTGTCAGAGCCATGACCTCAAGCTCAATGCCAAAAAGTGCAGTGTCATCCCCTTTTGTAAAAACTCTGTACCCATGAACTATCACATAGGCAGCAATCTACTTATCACTGAATGTGTGATAAGAGACCTTTGGACCCAGGTGGGCAGTAGTCTCTCCTTTGATAGTCACATTGCTACAGTAGTCAGGAAGTCCTTCTAGGTGGCACACCTCATCATGAAAGGGTTCTCATCCAGGAAAAAAGAGGCCATTGTTCCCCTTTACTTGACACTCATTAGACCCATGATAGAGTACAACTCCCCTTTTGGAATGTACCTCACAAGACATGTGCAGCAGCTGGAAAGGCCACAGAAGTACCTCACAAAGAGGATTACTGGCCTCAAACAAATGCCCTACACTGATCATCTCAAAAAACTCCAGCTTTACTCCGTAGCATATCGCCTACTCTGAGGTGACCTCTGCCTAACATATAAAGCTATGACAAACACAGAGCTGTTGGACATGCTACACCTAAAGAAATTCCAATCCCTCTGAGCTACACATTCTAGGGACCTAAACCTTGTCACCACAATAAATAGAACACGCTGGAGGGAAAGATTCCTGTCCCAGAGACTTCCCGTACTCTAGAACAGGCTACCCATCTATGTCAAGCAAAGTTCTTCATTAGCACTCTTCAAGAAAAATCTTGATGAGTGGATGGGAAATAGGAAATATACCCCGGGGATCACTTCTGTGTCTCTGCTCGACAGTGGCACAGGAAAATAACTTTCTTGGGTGATGTAAGCCAGGGAATCTTGTTGGCTATGCTTATGTAGGCCCTTGGGCTGATAGCCTAGTACCTACCTATGAACCTATGAACCTATGGTCTAAACATCTGGGCATTCTGTGGAAAATATGGCTGTGGAGAGGTATGCTCAGAACCCCTTAATGTAATGAATGTGGACCAAGCCTGACAAAGTGGGGGGACAAAGGCATGAAAATAGGGACATGTACAAAATACATTAGTAGATAAGCTGAGAATGTTCATGTAGTAACTGTGTATGTTCTAACATATATCAGCTGAAATATCACAATTCCAGGACTCATTACTTCTCATTAATTACTGACCTCAGTCCCCACATCATCCCATTGATGTGTTATGCATACATAACAGTTATGGGGACCAGACCAAAGATATCGGCCACACAACTGGACATCCTATGAATATGTGGACATAACACAAGAGTAGAGAAACTACACTGAGCTATTGAGCAATGTCCAGACTACAATCAGACTGACATAACACTACCCAGGTCTAGCTCTGGGGCTGTACACATGTAGTAGCAAATATAACAGGCAGTGCAGGCATGTAATACTAGTGGAACATAGACATTGGTGTGAAAGTGCATACCCCCAAAAAAGTGCACCACAGTGACAACAACATACCAATAAGCAAACTGAACACAACAGTATAATAATGTGAGCGCAACCACATACCGTTTGCCACTCAAACATTACCCCTATATATACTGTCCCAATTCACAGTGTACTGGGAATCTGGAGGTGTTACATGACATTTTGTAGTCAGTCCCTACAAGCATACGGACCTGATAGACCATCAGCGGCTGTAGCAGCATGCAGAGTCAGATAGGTAAAGGATGTATGGCACTCACAGCTGCTACTCTCCTTACCCAGCCTAAAACACATAAACACACAACATTGCTACACAATCTTGGCAGTCTGTTCACAATGGCCAGACCGACATACTGTCATATGTGCAGATTTCCACAGAATTACCAGGGTGTGGACGCATAACCCTGGCCACCGCTGCATACCATGGCCAGGAGTCTGCCAGGTCATTGTCTTGCTAAGTGGTGTGCAGTTGGTCATTAATGATATACCATACCTCTGCACCTCATAGTGCAGGACATCTGGGCAACACATGGCATATGTATGGGACAGGGGGCTGGAAAAGGGACATACCACACATAATGTTGTTACAAACTGAGACAGTAACTGCTGTTACATGTGTTGTTGTAACATAACATTCCTGAAGGAAATTATGTGTGGAACACCAATGGATGACAACACGTACTGACTACAATCCTCACATTATCCTACCAACCCCACAAAACAGATGTTGGTCGAGGAACAGACCAAGCATAATAGACAAACATCTGGCCAGTCTGTGGACAACATTCCAGTTCAGAGCTATGTCAGAGGCATATCACTGTCATATGTCAAGTCACCCAGTAAACGCATGTCCAGACAAACCCTGTCAGTGTAGCAACCCCCATGTGTATAACAATGCTAATGACATACAAGCTGTACCAAACTCTTGGAGCTTTGTCCCCCATGTTGCTGGGCTGTCTCCACATGTTCTGTCCTGTGAGGTTTTTCCACCTACTGTCTGTGAACTGTAGCCTCTACAACTCTGTAATGTCCCCCACACAGGCTAGGTAAATGGGCAAGGCCCACATGAAGGGCATCCCATATGGTGGAACTAGCAGCTGTGCCAGGGCCCACAACAAAATACTATGTGGGGACCTACATAGCTTTATGTCCTCAGCAATACCCAACAGGATAACATCAACCTCCTCAAGGTAGGCTGAATGCTTGTGGTGGACAGCAGAAATACACAAACCACAGACTTGGCCCCTAGACTAGCCATACAGGCCAAATCAGGAGCACACAACAATCTGGCATCAAGTCAGCCTTTGTCTGATCAAACATATAAGGTCACAGGTGGAGTAATGTAAGGCTAACTATGAGTACAAATTGGACACATCCACCAAGGCCAATCACAAGGCCATCTTCACATATGTCTACAATCTCTGAGGCCACCAACCAGCCCACCCTGTAATGGTGGCCAATCAGACCACATATACAAACAACATAGCTGTAGGCAACCTGCTGCAGATAGGTTTAGGGCAAACATCACCCCCTCACTCAGCAGCACTATAGCTGGATATGCACAGCACCCACACCCCTCCCCTCATCACCGGTGAGCAGGTACATATTGCCTACTGAAAGGCAACAAATGTAGGTATCCATGACACCTGACAACATCTCTGTCTGCATCCTACATGAACTCAGACATGTGGACCCAGCTCCATTACACACCATAGTCACTATAAAGCTTGGCACCATCCACACCACATCCACATGGAAGATGGCCAATGTCTTCCCATGACACAGACATGAATGAGGAGTACAGGAGTAGGAAATTAAGTAGTCTTCATTGGGGGGAATATAACACCTCAGGGCCAACAGTGCAATGCAAGCAGATACAGCACTGGTACATTACAGGGGTATGGTGTGGTGGTGAGTGGTGCTATTGGTATTCAATGTAGATTTGCAGGTTCTGTACATAAGGTTGACAAATGTCTGAGGACCTGTGATGTGTCTCCTTTGTTAAGTCTCCCAGATTTATTTTATTTATTTATTTATTTATTTTTATTAAAAGGGAGGTCGACAGATGAAATGTTGCATCAGCAAAAGTCAACTTTCTTAGCGGCTCAGAAAAATATAATCATAAAAGCCATACTACACAACTATGCCATAATGTTTGGCTGGAGCCAGCAACATCTGCAGGACAGGACTGGCCTGTGGGACAAACTTGTCCACATGGTAAACGATGTTGGCCTGCACGCAAGTACATAGGAGTATATCTGGCATCGTGAAAGTGACCTCATATGCCATGCCTGGCAAAGGGCTGCTGCAGTGGCCAGGGACCACACAGCCACAGGCATGGGCCTGGCCTTGCAGCCCCACTGGCACCCACCGAGGAGCTCCACGGGTACCTTGGGGCACCCATCACAGTACAACATCAGAGTACAGGTGACTGGCACCCAGACAATCGACGAGGAGTGTGCTGGTAAGGCCCCAGTGTAGATCACTAGACATGTTTAGCAGACATACTTGTAATTATAGAGTATCTACATGCATGTATCAGGTCAGATTGCAGTTGTGGATGGGGTTTTCTAATGCACAGATGTGGACATCTGTGGTGAAGGACAGCAAATTGTGTAGTATTGGGGGTTGTACTGTACATGTCCAGACATGCTGCATCTATCCTGTACCAATGGCAATTGTGGGTCTGCTGACCATACTCCCCTCACACAACTACCTAGGTCCCTCCTATCTGCATGTGGGATGGCAACCTGCAGCTGGTGAGTATGCAGTTGTACTGTTATGGTTTGCCAGTTCCCCAGGCATGTGAAGGCCATGCAGTGTACCATGCACACAACTGTCACTCATAGCCATATTGCTTTATGTGCATGTTCACCTGTGTTGGGATCAACTGCATTGCATCACAGTGGTCACCACAGGGGCCTATCTGATGAGAGTGTATCATCACTGTAGCACAACACATTCCCTGTCAGTCCAAGACATTTGGACAGAGAGCAACAAAATGGGTGGACAAAAGGCCTAAGGTAAGGACATGTGTGAAACATTACTGTCATATAGTGGATATAAACAGTGTACACACACCTGTTAAGATGCCAAGTGTTTGTGATGTCTATACAAAGTGAGACCACAATATGTCAGTACTCATCTTTTCCAAACTGTAATGTGACCTATGACATGAACCATTCCTTGTGCAAACAATCAATCTGTTGGCCACCAAATATGGAGTTTACAAACCTCACAATATGCTGTATGCTTATGTGTGCACACCCTTCAAATAATATGTTATTTCAGCAGCTTGTGATTTACTGACAGCATACAGACTTCTTGGGTACACACCAGCCATCAAGTAAATGCACTCTGACTAACACCAAATAACAGTCTGCTGTCCAAGTGGGATAATCATGACATATGCTCAGTTGCCTACAACAGCAACAGCCATGGCTTGCAGACAGCATACAAACCAGAAAAGGGATCTCATATTTGAAAGCTATCAGTCAAGAGTAGGGTACAATGACTTTATCACAGCAGTGTATACACCATGGAACACAGTGGAGACAGTTGTCAAAAGGTGGAGTGAATATGGGACAATAGTGCTGTTGACAAGAACCTGATGTCCCTCCAAAAATGATGACAACACATGTCAAGACCTGGCCAGGGAGGTTGCCAAGGGACATACAGTAACACCTCAGGAACTTCTTGCTAGTACTGCTGTTCTGTACTACCTGTGAGAACACTCTCCCATATTCTGAATATGTTTGGCCTATGGGGTAGGGTCAAAAGATGGAAGCATTTCCACACACCAAACACAGCCAGGGGTGGATACATATTGCAATACAGCACATCATGTCTCCCAAAGGCAGGTATGAAAATGTGTTATGGTGTAATGAGCCTAGGGATCAACCTCACAGCCACAATACCAACAGGTATGTGTGGTGCACAAGCAACACCCCTCATAACCTGCACACCAACATCCCATTAATGAATCACACTGGTGGCAGTGGCCTGCTGTGGAGCTGCTGTTCTACAGCCAGAACAGGGCCTGTAGTGATATTGGTGGGAATTCTGAACATTTCCAAATAACACCCACTTCTGCCCAAAAGCCATCAGGTGTCTGCAAGAACACTGAGGATGATACGGTGTGTCAGTCTTCAACATGACAAAGAACTGCAGCATTCATCCAAAGCTATCAATGGCTTCACCTGAACACAAACATGGTTATGGATTGGCCCAGCCAGAGCCTAGACCTACACCAGATAGAAAATCCCAGTGTGACCTGATGAGGGCTGTGCACACGAGCTGCCCTTGCATTCTGACAGAGTTAGATGACCTTTGCATGGAAGAGTGGCCAATGCTGAGAGACACCTTCACAAGAAGAGTGAATGCTGTAAGCCAATTACAAGGTGCTTCAACAACTTATCATTTTAAGAGTGTGCACACGTATGCAATCAACATATTGTACATATTGCAGTCATCATATGTTACACATAACATGTTTTTGTTTATCAATTGGATTGCACAGGTCATATGTCACATGGAAGGTGGGTGACATATTTGAATGCATTATTGTGGTCTCATCATCTATATTACAAGAACATGGCATGTTCACAGGGTTGTGTGCACATATCGTATCCACTGTATGCTTATAAGGCTGGTGGTGTAACAGGGAATGTGTGACCATACATTCACTGCTTGTTTGCAGATCTGAGACGCACATGCATGTCATTAATCAGTGATGTCACTCCTCAGATCATCCCACGTATGTCACAGAGAAACACAGGGGTTATGAGAAATAGAGCAGATATATGAGCCAGACCTCTACACATCCTGTGAGGATATGGACAGTTGTGAGGTATGTTCTGTAGTACTTGCCACTGTGCTATACAGGTGAACAGCAATGATGTGTACTTGGTTACAGTCTGTGCTGGGAAACAGCCATCACAAACTAACACTAATCACATATCCCAGAGCTCTATATTATCAGTTACATGTTGTACAACTGGCTGCAATTCATGAGGTTGACAGCCATGTGTCATGCATGTCACCATGTGGGTAATGTGTGGTCTGTGTAACAGATTTGTGCCACCTCACCTGCAGGTGTGTGTGTGTGTGTGTGTGTGTGTGTGTGTGTGTGTGTGTGTGTGTGTGTGTGTGTGTGTGTGTGTGTATATATACCAGCCATCATCAAAGTGCAGGTATTAATGTACATATGTTGTCTTCCTCTCACAGGTGGCGATGGGTTCTGGGCCCCCCCATTTTGAAACAATGTCAATATCTCTGCAGACTCTGCCAATGATGAAAAGAATACTGAGGTACAGGTGGGGAGGTCAGGTGCTGAATCTGTGCCATTAGTTGGCATCCAACTCTTGTAAACACCATCACTGCACACAGTGACAATGCTCACGCATACCCTGTCACCAGTGGCCACAGATGATGGACAGTTGGAAGGTGGCATTAAACAGGCTAGTCTGGTGACTGTGGCAGGTGCTGGCCATAGCCAGAGTGCAAGCAAGGTCCCACACAGGTGGATGGACAGGGGTGCTTGCATAAGGAATGCTGCTTGTTGGACCACTGTTGCAAGTGCCATAGAAGGAGCCATCAGATGCATGTTCCAGGCTGGCATGGATTCACAGGCACATAGTGAATGCCAAACATACAAAGAGTACTCTGGTTGATAAAGTTTGCAGATAACTGCATGTTGGGAGCTATTATTAACTACCTAAGTGATGTTGACATCCAACAGAAAGGCCTCATTGAGACCAATGTATGCTGTCAGAAGCATGGCCTGAAGCTCAATGGCCAAATATGTGTCAGCATCACCTTTGGAAACATCTAAGTTCCTATAAATCACCACATAGATGGTATCCCATTGAACCCAGAATTAATTGTAAGGCATCTGTGAACACAGGTTAACAGCAACCTCTCTTTTGACCACAATATTGCCACTGTGGGCAGACAGTCCTTCTATGTGGCACATCTGATTACTAGTGGTTTTGCATCCAGGAAGTAGGGGGTCATTGTCTCCCTCTACCCTTCCCTCATTAGGCCAACCACTGGGTACAATGCCCCATTTGGCATATACCTCAATGGACACCTGCAACAACTGGAGAGGCCGCAAATGTACCTCACAAAGATGATCCTAGGACAGACTCAAAACACTCCAACTATTCTCTGTCTCATATCGCCTACTTAGAGGCGATCTCTGCTTGCCCTGCAAAGCCATGTCTGACCCAGCTCTGTTAGAAATGCTACATCCAAGGATATCCCAATCCCTCTGCACCACATGCTCCAGATACCTCAATCTCATTACCACAATCAACAGAACATGCCAGAGGGATGGGTGCTTAACCCAGAGACTGCCCATGCTCTGGACTAGACATCTCATACATGTCAAACAGAGCACCTCACTGGCCCTCTTCAAGAGACATCTTGCTGAATGGATGGAAAATAGAGAACTCACCCCACAGATCACTGCAGTGGCTTTACTCCACAGAGGCAATGGGAAATAATGTCAGGTGGCACACTGCCAGGGTACTCCTCTGGGTAGGCTTGTAAAGGCTCCAGGGTCATTGGCCTAGTACACACCTATGAACCTAAACATCTGGATATTCATAGTCATCTGTACAGAGGACTGGAATGGCTTGCACAATGGTTTAATGTGCTGCATGTGAGGTGGATGACATTACCACGCTATATAAGATAATGCCATCGGGAGGTGGTAAACAAGCATGGATGGTACACCAATCAAAATGCTATCAGTCAAACAGGATATGATCATTGGCCAAAGGGACACACGCACACAAAGTTGTCAGTACTGAGAATAGAACTCCTACCTGTCTAGTTATTTTTACTATAGTGCTATGCAGTTATCAGACGCACCACAGAGCTTACATGAGTTCTGCTTGTCCCAAGTAACATCTAAGATGAATGACATCAGCAGACCTAATAAAGTAGGGTGATGGTACAATTACAGGGTGGTACACAAATCAAAATCATATAACCCACACACCACACAGTACATGATTCTTACACACACACACACACACACACACACACACACACACACACACACACACACACACACACACACACACACACACCAGTATTGGGATTAGAACTCTTGCCCATCTAGTTATGTCTACTACAGTGTTTCACAGTTACTGCATGTGCTACAAAGCTTACTGAACATTCACATGGCCAAAGATGCTGATAACTGCACAGCTGAGGTAAAGTATTACACGTGGCATTAAGTCTGCCTTCCATTCTACCTTACATCATGCTAGCATTATGGCTTGGCACTTCACCAGGTTAATGTATCAATAAGTGTGGCACAGCTGGGAGCTGTCAGCAGTACTCGTTCATTACAGAAGTAGCCCCAGTACTTACTAGTTGTGTCCACCCCTCCCGACATGATGGCAGGGTAGTTTTCTGTGCTGTCTCACATTACCCTGGTGCACATGTCCATTCTGAGGCACTGTTGCAACTACCTCATGTACAGCAACAACCCTCCCCTTTAAACTCCAAACACACAGACCTGTGGTCATTACCTGTATATCACCCAATGTGGACATATGCACTCTCCAGCAAAGACTGGACTAGCAGGTCAAGAGGATAAGAGCAACACGTGCACCACACCATGTGGAACACATAGCTCACCATGACACCCACTTTGACAGCCATGACATACAGTGAAAGCCACATACCCACCTTTACAGGGGCACTCAAAGGACAGTTACCCAAACAGCACAGACCAGCAAAACAGACACCCACTCAGACACCACGACATGGCATATGCCAAGGGACACATATTTAACCTACACAGTGTGCCCCTCAACCTACGCTACTAAGGCTAACCACCTTGCACAATACAGTGCTCATGGGTAACTGACTACTGAGGGATGCACATATCCCACTCACTAAGCTGAATATGGAGCAGGTAACAGCCAAATATCTATCACATGCCAGCATCCAACACATAACACAGCCAGTCATGGCACTCCACAGCAACTACGAGTATCACTCTGTATCCATGTGGGTGTGAATGACCTGGGACACAACTCCCTGGACTACATGACAAGAGACATGGTTGAACTCTATGATTATGTGGTCCAGGCAGGTGTGACAGTAGCCCTGAGCAGTATACCGCCATCAACCAGAATGATGCTGCGGTACTATCAACAGATGATTGACTGAAACATTGGCCTAAGTGTTTTGTGTCATTCTCAGGGGATCTAGTATCTCTCTGCTTGGGATGACATGATTGACAGAACTCAATGACTTGCCACAGATGTTCTACATCTATCAGCACTGGGTTTCCAGGTACTGGCTAAGTGTCTTGCCACCCCTATAATGCCTTATTAGGCAGTGTTCCTAATATAATTACCACCATGACAGTTAGACATGTATGTGATCTGATGGTCATGCTACTCAACAGTAGAAATCTAACTGTCAGGATTCAGTCACTCAAAGCACTCAGAGTGGAGGACATTAACATGTCATATAATATACATATACATATAATGGAGAGGTGGTTCACAGCAGCAGACAGCAGCCCTGCAGTACCAGGCTATAACGCATTCCACAGCTGTCAGCCCCCAAACATGGGCCACACCATACCTCCACAGGTGGTGTTGTCTCCATATTCATTATGGATAGGAAGACCTCCAGACTAGTATCATTGCATAATGCATTGGTGATACTTCTGGTACAACTGCCTTGGGGTAATAATGCAATCCAGACCATAGCCTGCTATGGGTCCACATCTATGTCCCTAGACTATCAATGCACATCCCTCAACACCCTGCCATCTATGACAGTCCAACGCAACACTGACATAGTATGAGACTTCAACTACCCCTCCATCACCAGGGGAAAGTAGCCAAGTGCCATTACAGTGGCCCAACACTTCCTGGGATTCATAATTTCCAATGCCCTGGACAGGCTCATATTGACCAGCGGTAGAGGATGCAACAATCTAAACCTGTGTTGACTACTTCAATATTTCTATTGTTTGTGGCCAGTGAGGTGGACTGCTTCACATGTATGTAATTTATATTCTATAACATGGACAGTGTCTGGGTTGTGCAACTGTCCCACAAGCATGTCCTTTGAAGTGTGAAAGTATGCTTGAGGTCTCTGGGCCATGTTGTGTGGACAGATTGGTATCTTCAGATGTAGCATTCCTGACCTAGTTTGGTGTGACATGGCTGTGTAACTGAGGTAGTGTTTCCACCTATATAGACAGTATGATACGGGGATTCATTGGAGTAAGTGGAGTCTGTCCATACAAGGCATGTGTATAAGGCATGGTATTCTCTTTGTATGGTATGTTTGCAGACTCTACAGTTGTTGCAGATGTCCAGAGGGGTACATGGCTAAAGGGCCACTGTACACATTGATTGAGTTACTGAGAGTATGGTGCAGGGTAACCATGTCCTTTTACTTGCTGGATAGCACACAGTCAGGAGATGTAACACATCAAAGTACTTTCTGATGTCAGTGGCACTGGTGTGGTCAACAGACAGCTGACTGTCAACCTGTGTTCCCCATTCTGTTATTACAACATCACTGTTCAGTGGACTACCACCAATGTATTACTTTATGTGAGCCATGGTGTTCCCAGAGGTAATGGTGGCACATCCCCTGGAATTGGGGGTAATGTCCAGGGTTCTGACAACAGTCATAGGTGTCAGAGTGGCCTTTGTGCATGATGTCAACATCACATGGACTGGGAATGCTACCATCCACCTTACTGTTGTATGCAAACATTTTCAGCCAGGGTGCCTTTGTGTTCTCCTGCACCTCAGAAGGGTAGATTCCAAACATGAGAGGACATGGGTCCATACCCTGTATGACACCAGTCATGTCTGGTCATCAGTTTGACCTGGAGTCCACTACAATCACACCATGGGTATTATCGCTTCCTCCTTCTATAAGAAACATGGGCAGCACCACCACCTTCAAACAAATACTGAAAAATCATCTTAACTCTTCCTGGCTATGTATCTGCCCTATAACCTAACCTCTTCCTTCTCCTTATATTATAACTAAATTCCTATGCTTTTTACTACTAGTGAGTGATGATACTTTCTCCATATTGATTATATTTTTTTCTTTCATAACTTGTTGATACTGGTATAATAATTCTGATTAATTTATCTCCTTTTTTACCACTCTGAATTCATCTGGCAACCAGCTAAATTCCTGCTTTTATGTATATATTCTGTATATGTTACTGTAATCAAACCAACTAAATTCTGTATATATTACTGTAACCACTATGTGTAACACTGTTTCTACTTCTGTACCAATTAATGTTTAAATTTTTTTATGCACCTATGTTCTTGTTGGAGCTTTTCTCCCCGGGCCTCCACCAATAATGGGCTCTTTTAGGCCCAGTGGACTTTCCTGGTAAATAAATGCAATAAATAAATAAATAAACCTGTGAGGCCGTTTGCAGGAGAACTACTGATATAGTAGTTGATGTCTAACCAAGTGTGTTTGTGTATGATTCCTGGGTGGAGAGTGGTCTCTGAATATTAGAAGGGGTGCCTATATTGTTAACTATTCCATACTGTCCTATAGTCATTGCACATGGCACTACACATTTAAGGCTGTGGATTGTCTACACCAACCTCTATGGTGTTTGACAATTGTTGGCCTTGTAATGTGGACATTGGGACATATACTAGGTCATCAGTATAATAATTTAGCAAAACACACCTTCCAATGGATCCTATTATTACACAATCACACCAACACCCACACAGAATACTAATGACAAACAGGTAGACACACACACACTTGCCCGTACTGAGTTCTGAACCCCTACCTATCTATGTATTGCTACTATAGTGTTACACATTTATCACACACATCACGGAGCTTATAGGTAGACCAGTGTCCAAACATACCTCTAAGTTGAGTGACATCAGCAGCCATTGTAAAGTATTACACTTTGAAATGCACTGGCTATGTATGGACACAAAATACTTCAACCTGCAGATATACACATACATTTTACAAGTGCCAGAACTGAGATTAAAACTCCTACCTAATTAGCATTTTACATTATAGTATCACACAGTTATCGCAAGCTCTACAGAGCTTATGCATTGGAGAGCTTCCAAGATTATCTTTGAAGGTGAGTGACATCGGCAGCAGTGCTAAAGGAGGGGTAATGGAAGTGTAGTGAGTGTGAATGGCCTCAAAATCATATCAATACAAAGACACACACATTCTTACACAAATACACACATTTTCACAGTTGCCAAGAACAGGATTAGAACTCCTACCTAAGTAGTTTGCTACACTATAGTATTACACAGTTATCATAAATGCCACGGAGCTTATATGTTGGTGTGATGTCCAAAGGTATCTTTGCAGGTGAGTGATAGCAGCAGTGCTAAAGGAAGGGTAGGGAAAGTGTAGGGAGTGTGAATGGGCTCAAAATCATGTTTATACACAAGCACACACATTTTCACAGTTGCCAAGACCTGGATTAGAACTCCTACCTAACTTGTTTGCAAGCGCCACAGAGGTATCTTTGAAGGTGAGTGACATCAGCAGCAGTTCTAAAGGAGGGGTAATGGGAATGTAGTGAGTGTGAATGGCCTCAAATTCATTCATCTAGAAACACACACACACACACACACACACACACACACACACACACACACACACACACACACACACTCTCTCTCTCTCACACACACACACACACACACACACACACACACACACACACACACACACACACACACATACACACACAGGACTGAGATTACAAATGCTACATGAATACTTATTTGTACTATAGTGTTACACAATTATCACAAGCACCACTGATACTATAGGACTGAGGGCTGAGAAAAGGAATTTCTACAGTGAATGACATCAGCACATCATGTGATTTAGGCAAATGGGATGTGTACTTGGTGGGGCAGGCCTCATAATGGTATTCTCTCTGTCTGTCTCTCTCTCTTCCCATCATTTCTGTGTTTGTATGTTTGACATATATTATGTTGGCCTTAGATATGTGTGAGTATTCCTATCCAATGTGTGTGTGTGAAGTATAACTGGTGTACAATTTGGTGTGTGTGCACAAACTCTGTGAATAACAGATATCTATAGTCCACTGTGTTGTCAGACATGGGCTTCATTTCTCTAAGTGTAGGAGCATGCCCAGTATGACCTTCTATATTGAGTGTGTGAATCCATTCCAGGGAAAGTTGTACTCCACTCCAGGGGTTTGTGTGCTACAACTACACCTAGCAACCTGTTTCTAAAGGATATCTGTAGATAGGTTGCCAATATGGAGACACAATGGGCGTAACATACGGGGGATACTGTAACTATTGATGACTGTGCTGCTTGTGTAACATGTTTGGTTGTAGCATAGATTGTCTGACATATGTACTGTTTTACACTGCGATGTATCATGTCATCCAACTACTGACAGATATCATTCTTTGCTCATAGTAATTTAACAGGGAAATACAAGATGAATGAAGTTGAGACCATTATTCTGAGGCATAGACTACACATTCTGGCACACTCCTGCCATTGTGGAGGGGTAGCCACAGATAATTGACTGCTGGTTCTGTGTAAATGGTCCAGCACCTTGGTAGTATGCTGGCTGAGGATCCCCTTGTGCTTTTCTCAACTTAAAGGAATGGCCATATCCTGCTGGGACCATACCTCTCAGCTGTACATGTACACCCAGGTTATCCAGAGGCAGGACACATATCCGCTTAGGTTACCTTCACATTGTGGTTTACAAACAGTTGTGTGGCTTTTCATTCATGGGTTTGCAGTCAGTATGGGCAGAGATTAGAGTTTCAGACATCACACACTCCATAACATCCATGCTTCTACACCCCCCTCTGTTATTCTCTCCGCTTCCTAACATTATGAAAACACTATCACAGAGGTATCCCTATATGCGAGCATTTATCCCAATAGTGTTTATGGCCTGGTCCACAGTTATTGCAGTAGGACATGGGGAGGCATGCTACTGGCATTGATCAGCATGGCCTTGCATTTGTTTAATGTTTACTGCGTTAGGTTGTTAGTTAGGACCCCCTGACATTCCATACATTGGCAGTATGGGTGAGGCATGGGCCTTTGCTAGAGGACTGTAGGCCATCTGAGAGTGCTGCAGGCCATCTGTAGCAGGCCAGTGCATTCTGTCAGTCCTACATTCCCAGGTTGCAAGCCAGTGGATTACCCTGGGGTGACAGTGGTAAGTGGTTGAGGTGTTCCTGTTAATCTTTCCTGTTCATACTGATCCACGAGTCTGGATGTGGGCAGGTTGCTGCTTACAGCTATGGACACACCTGCATAGGACACCTATTCAGCATGCAGCATCATGTATGTATTCTCATATAGAGATGGGGCCATGCTGTACTCATTCCCTACAACAAGGATATGACCTGTGATAAACCTGTGGCTGATGGTGGGGTGAGCTGAGTGCATGTGTGATATTGAAGGTACTGCCACCTGACTCACAGATATCCATGGGACATTCCCCTTATGCTGCCTTGTGTGTGAACATGGGTAGCCTGTCATTACTTTATAACTTTGCCTTTTGTGGTCTGCCAGTGAATGGCCAGATTATCAGTATTCCATACTAGAGTGATGAGTAGTGTGATGCTAACCTCTATGTATACTTCCAAAGTTGTGTGCAGTTAACAGTTATTTTATATGCACTCTGTTTAGGGTACTTCCACCTGTGTACTGTTTCTATGTATGGACCCCCATTTATGGCATGACCAGCTTTCCAACAGTGACAGCTATTGACATGTGGACAGTGAGTATGTACAACTGCTGACATGAGTGTAGCTGTGAAGCAGTGTGTATGGCACTGCAGTTGTTGGAACATGGCCCTGTCAACCACAGTACTGTACCTAGGCCACTGAAACACAACCATCCAGGCCTACATGCTAACCACTTCCAGACAATATTAAACACACAACAAACTTACCACACTGACCTCTGCATATTGTACACATGCAACAATCTATCATGTAGATTGGGACAGCTCTGGCAATCTGTGCTGCAGTGATATTACTCCTCAAACTTACATGTTACTGCATTTCTACATGGGATTGGGGGGGGTGCCACCTGAAGACTTTAAACATTTGCAATGACTGTGCTGGTATTTCTGTTACTCTGTTGGCTTCCATTTCATATTGTATTGTGACCTAGCATGCAGAAAGGAGACATATCAGTAGAGTACACATGTTAGACAGTAATGCCATAGATTTCAGTTTCAGACTTCTTATCCTTTAGAACTAAAATGCAACTGACACACCTGTTGTAGTATGTCTGTGTAGGTCTGGAGGGGGGCTGTTCACCATTGCGATCATTTGGGGCCTTAGCCCAGCTTTTCCTTATGGTTATCTACAACTGTCCTGCTGGGTGAGGCTGGTGATGGGTATGTGACCCTCATTGACATCCATGTCTGTGACCTATGGGCACCCACAGGTATTTGGGCCACCACATGTACTGCGGTGGGAGTTGTCACCTTGTGTAGTACTGCCTAGTATGTTGACACCAGTATTTGTTATGGATTTCCTGCTGTCCCATATAGCTGTCAGCTGTCTGGTGCTATCCCATTCAGCCACACAATTCCCTTGCATGCTTGCATCAATACCATACATACAACTATCATAAATTACTACTCCATTCACTAATTGATAGGAATAGTAACTTACCTTGTTGCTGAGCCAGTATTGAGGATGGTGCTGGAGGGATGACAATGTCAGATGCATGTAGTATACTCCCTATACATGGTAAAGCACAGGTAGTGTCATTTTTGGCATCTATTTTACTGTATGTGCGAGTTGAAGTGAGGTGTCATTTCCTGGGTGCCTATAGTATCAGTGTGTGTGCTATGTGTTGCCTCTTTATGAAGGCCAGGGCATACTGGGCATGCCTCCATCTGCCTACAGGGGCTGGCTCAGGGGGCTCCTTGCCAGAGTCCCTCTGTGCCTGTAGGGACCTTGGCAATGGTGGGGGCTGTGTGGCCCTTCCACATCCTGTTCCTGCTGCAGTTGTTTCTGCAGAATCATATTGTGTAGCATGGCACATACTATGAACATGTGTACACATGTGGTTGGAGAATACTGCAAGTCTCCACCAGATATGTCCAGGCAGCGGAACCGTGACTTGAGCATCCCAAACACCTTAATAGGTTAATAGGTTAATAGATTCATACTAGGAGACTCAAACCCTGCACCTTGTGTTTGTAAGGCAAACACCTTAACCATTAGGCCACCCTCCCAACCTGCTCTATAATGATCCTGGTTTGTGCGTGTGCCTCATTATGGTGTTCTTGCATGGGTGTGTGTGCATTTCTGATGGGTGTCATCATCCACAGCTCCAGTGCATAGCCAGCATCCTCCACCAGATGCCACGACCTGGCAGTTGATGGAGGGGAAGCCTTTGTGGTTTTAGTAGACCCTATCCTACTCACCAGGTGGTGTTTTGATGTGGATGTGCGTGCAGTCTATGGCACCCAGTACCTGCAGGTATCCAGCTACATAGTGGAAGAGCCGCATATTGCTGGTCAGTTCCTCAAGGGTGTTGGGGAAGTAGATGTGTTCACACACATGTGGTAGCATGGCATCCAGGAACTGATGGAGTACTCTGGATGCACATGCCTGTGACACTCCCATGATATCCCAAGTAGGTCTTTGGAAAGTGAGGCGAGGCCAGCACAACTCCACAATTTGCTGATGGATGTCCCTGTCCACTCTGTAATGCTCTACAATCGCCAGGTCATGTAACCCCTGATAGGTCCCCCTGGGTCTGAACTCTCTCCTCCTTCTCCTCCTGGGTCTGCAGTGGTTGGTAGCATTATCCTCCTCACCACCATCAGCCTCCAGTACATACTGATGTATCAGAGCAATGGCAGCCCCTTGCATTTTGTCGGTTAAAATTCCCAGGTTTACTCCAAAGGTGCAGAGTTTGTGGGGAAACACAGACTGAGGGGTGTTTCCATACTTAATAGTGGTGTGCTGCTACTGCTGCCTGTCAGATTGGCTGTTTCTAATTCATTCCAGCTGCCTGCTTACTTGCTCATGGTTGCATTTAGCCACTGTGAGTGTTAGAAACATTACTGGTGATTTGTGGATGATTGCTTTTATTCTGCTGTTGCCTTTTTGTAATTAATTTTTACTTGCATCTCCTCCCATTTACAGCTCTGCAGCTACCTGCCAGCTGTATTATATTTGCAAGGCCCATTCTGAGTTGCAAGACTCCCATAGTAGTGATTTCTACATCAGTCCACCTTTATTTTGTTATCTTGCTCTTTAATTCTATTTTATATGTCCTCCCATCTTCAGCTCTGCAGCCACCTGTCAGCTGTATTATTTGAGTGCTTTCATTGGCCAATTGTGGGTTGCAGACTCCCATATTGCTGATTTGTACAGTGTTTCCTTTGTTCTGCTACTTCCTTTGCCGTTTCCTTCTATCCTTCCTTTTTCAGCCTGTTGGTAGTTTAAACAGCAAGACATGTCCCTCCCCTGCAAATGCACACTCTCTTTAGTTCATGGAGTATGAGTAACAGCCTCAGACACAACCCCTCTCCTAGCTGTGCTTATTTAAGCAGACAACAGCTAACAGGGCTCCGATGTGCTTCCAGCAAGCATGACACACCCCCTTTTCATGTTCCTTGCTCCTCCTGCCTATACGATGGTGTTACAGCATCTACACGGTTAGGTGCAGTCTGACACTTAGAAATCTTCCTGTTCAACTTGCGATTCAATATAAGTCCCCTCATTAGCATACCCCACTGCCTTAAGCTCTAGTTACTGCACTATTCCTGAGCCTTCCCCCTTAGCAACCACTGTTCTCTGCCTTTGTTTACTTTCTGCATGCCATTGACTATAATGGAAAAATGCAGAAAGTATTTCTACTGACGTTTCCCCCCATTTCTACTTTTTCTCCCCTCTCCCACTAGCGTACCACACCCCCTGCCCTCAATGGCCGAATTCGGCCAACATAAAATAAAATGTTTTTTTTTTTTTTTCGAATGTTTTTGCATGCCAATGGCCATTGGAATGCATAACCTAATTAATACATGCTTTCTGGAGAGTTGACATGCCTCCGTTGTGTACACTGCAGAAATGTATTCGGTTAGTAACCGAATACATTTCTGTAAGCGACACTGTTCCAGTAAGGAACATGCCGTTTTGCTGGATCACTTATTGAGCTCATTTGCATGGTTTTCACCAGCAAATGAGCTCAATAGCATCATACATGGCTTTCGGTGCTGGAACAGTGTAGGGCCGCTTGTGCACATGAAAACGGCATGTATGTAGATCGCAAAGCGGCCATTTTCAATGCAGGAGCGGTTACACTGTTCCTGCACAGAAAATTACCATTCTTGAATACTGGGGAGTCTCACCAAAATACAGGTAAACAAAAATTTAAGAAAAACGGTAAAGGGGTTACAAAAAGAAATCTCAAACCAACCAAAACCAAGGACAGTCTAACAAGTCTGAATGCCTATTCAAATGGCCTTGTGAACCTCTCCCACTCTGGCTCCTTTTTTTTTTGTTCCAGAAAGTCTGAATCTCCACTTTTCTCTTTGGTAACAGATAGTCTCAGACAAATGGGTTCTAAAACTCATTCATCAAGGTTACAGATGGCAATGGGGAGGACATTTCTCCTTTCCAGGGCTTCATTCCTCATCCTCCAGATCAAATACCTTTGTTTCTACTGGTCCTTCATCACATGCTGTCCCCAGGAGTGATAGAACCAGTTCCTCCCTCCCAGGTGGAGAAGAGGTTTTATTAACAAATGTTCCTAGCACCAAAGAAAGGAAATTCACGCAGAGCAGTTCTGGATCTTTCTTTCCTAAACTTGTTTGTGATAGGGCTCAAATTCAAAATGATGTCACTTCACAACCTGTTACCTCTTCTTCTTTCATGTTTCCTGGGAACACTAGACTTAAAAGATGCTTATCATCATATCCCTATTCATCCAGACTTCAGACATTTCTTAAGGTTTTGTGTGTCTGCATCATCTTATCAGTTCTCTGCCTTAGTCTTTGGAATATCCACTGCAGCAGGAGTGTTCACGAAGTGTCTTAACTCCAGTTATAGCTCATTGCAGGTAACAGAGTATCCACATTTTCCCATATTTAGATGACTTGCTTATCTTTTCAGTGTTTTTCAAAGTGTCAGGAATCTTGCTCCTGGGTGAAAGATTTCTTACATAAGCTAGGATTCCAGGAAAACATTCAAAAGTCTTTCTTGACTCCTTTACATAGGACTATGTTTCTAGGATATCAACTAGACACCACAGTTCAAACAGCTTTTCTTCCACATGAAGAATAGATCTTTATCTAGATCTATCTCTAAGGTTTTCCAGTCAGACATTGGTTACTGCAAGGAATACCTCGAGATTTTTGGTCTCATGGCATCTGATTCTCCTGATACCCCTGGCAAGACTCCACATGAGAAAGATACAATGGTATCTGAAATCTCTTTGGTCCCAGCATCAACACCCTTTATCAAATCCAAGTGCTAGGTTTTGTCAGAAGAGAAATGTTTTGCTGGAGACAACCTATATCCTTAATTCCAGGTCTCCCCTTCTCTCTCTCTCTGCTCCAAAGCAGTCAGTCACCACAGACACTTTGGACTTTGCTTGGGGAGCAGTTTCAGGAGAGGCAAATGTGCAGATGGTGTGGGATATCAAGGGCAGATGCAGATAAGTATCAAGGAGATGCTTGTCCTGATCAAGGCACCCAACTGTGTGAACCATCTTTGGTCCCTGAGACCTCTTCAAGTGGTTACAGATAATACCACAGTCATGTGGTACATCAACAAGCAAGGGGAAACCAGGCAGCACTCCCTTTGAAGACTAACCATGTTACCTTCAGATATAGCTTCATAGCACAACTCCACTCTACAGGCATCCTACATTCCATCAGAACAAATCTATGTGGCAGATAACCTGAGCAGAACCAGGACAGACCGTCATGAATAAAAATTAGATCAGGAGGTCTTCCAAGACTTTATCCATCTGTGGAGAGTTCTTGAAGTAGACTTCTTTTCCTTGTCTCTGGATAATCAACTGGCAAGATTCTGTTCCAGGACACTATGCAAAATGGCCTGGAAGACAGATGATTTTCCTTTTACTTGGACAAGAAAGTTCCTGTTTGCTTTTCCATGCTTTTTACTAATATCTAGGGTATTCCTGAAAAATCAGAAGGTATCCCCCAAGGTCATTGTGGCGAACTTCTGTCCCAGGCAACTGTGGTCCTCCATTTTTTTCTGTAAAAGACCAGGGGCAATTACCACAAGCTTCATCACAGACTGGATTTACTCACACAACAACAAGGGTGTTTGATCTACCCCAGCATCAATCAACTCCAGTTTGATTTGACTACCTGGATGATAGTGTCTTATATTCCTTTTATTCACTTGTTTAATAATGATGTCCAGCAGGTACTAATGGAGCCAAGAAATCCTGCTACTAGAAAATCATAGGGTCTATATTAGAACATCGAACATTTGAAATGTTGGGTGTTCTAATATCGACCCGTTGTCAGCGAACACTGAAAATATCGAAGTAACAGGAAACCAAATTCTTTCCTAGGGAAAGAATTCAGTTGTCCGTTTCTGTTGCTTCAGTATTTTCAGTGCTCTGGTGGAAAGTTACGGGTCGGGTTCAGGTAAGTGTGAGATTGTGTGTACGTGTGGGTTAGGGTGGGTTAGTTGACTTAGGGTTAGGGCGCGGGTCAGGTAAGTGTGGGATTGTGTGGACGTGTGGGTTAGGGTGGGTTAGGTGAGTTAGGGTTAGGGTGCTGGTGAGGTGACTGTGCGATAATGACGGACCTTAAGGTTAGGGTTTGGGTTAAGGTAAGTGGATAGTTAGTGGTGTTTGTATAGTTTAGTGTAGGGTTAGGTGTTAGAGTTTAGGTGTATGTGTGTGGATTGCTGTTTGTTTGGTGTGCTTGTGTTGTATGTGTTTTGGAACAGCTATTTTTTTCCTTAGGAAAAAATTTGCTTTTCCGAATGTTCGATGTTTTTTTTTTCGATTGCTAGGGTTCGACATTAGAACACTCGACATTTTGAATGTTTGGTGTTCTAATATAGACTCAAATCATATATTACCAAATGGAAAAGGCTTTCTAGTTGACACTGACAGCATAACCAGCACCCATTCATTGCTACTACTTCTCTGGTTTTACAATATTTGTGTGAGTTACTATCCTATAGCCTTTCTTATTCCTTTATCAAGGTTCATTTATCATCCATTTCAGCATGTCTGCCAAGATATCCTCCTCTTTCAATGCAGTCTCATGTCAATATGTTCTTGAAAGGGATTTTGCATAAAAGACCTCCTAGAAAACTGGTGGCCCCTCCTTGGGATCTTAATATTGTGTTATTTGCTCCATTTGAACCATCTAATCTGGCTGACTTGAGGATCTAACATGGAAAACAGTATTACTGATTGCTCTGACCTCTGCAAGAAGGGTATCTGAGTTGTAAGCTCTTATGGTGAGTCAGCCCTATCATCTTTTCCATTCTGACATGGTTTCTTTGAGAACTAATTCTTCTTTTATGCTTAAAGTGGTATCTGAGTTTACTTTAAGCCAAACTATCCATCTCTCCATTTTCTTTTCTGAATTGAAAAATGATAGACAAAGGATACTCCATTCCTTAGATGTGCACATACAGCTCAGATGCTGTCTTGACAGAACTAAATCTTTCTGATCTGTGGATCAATTGTTTATTTCTTGTGAAGGTAAAAAGAAGGGATGACCTGTGTCAAAAAAGACTATTTCCAAATCTTTGTCTAAGGCTATCTCCTTTTAATAAAGTAACCACAACAAAACTCTTCCAGGCAGGGTCAAGGCCCACTCTACCAGGTTTCTACTTGGTTTCTTTTATGGCTTTTAGGAAAGGTCTGGATTTTCAAGTATTCTGGAAGCTGCTACTTGGTCCTCTGTACATACTTTTACAAAGCACTATAAACTGGATTCCTTCTCTAGGTCTAGATCAGACTTTGCTAGCACCATTATCCAGAGGCTCATGGATCCTTCAGCTTCCACCTCCCAGATATAGTTAGTTATGGTAATCTACCCATATGGCTAAGGCTACTGCAGCAGTGATCAATATGAAGAGCATAGTACAGTTGTATAAGTTGAACTAACCATAATAGTAGGATGTTAGAATGATCACTGCTGCTGTAGCTGCTCTTGCCATGATTCCCCCTTGTTTTTGTTGTTTTTTATGCCTGAGTGTGAACATTCATTTTTTTGTTTTCCTAGCATTGTCTTTTCAGGGATCAACCTTGCTCGCTCAGCTGACAGGAAAGCTCTGAAGGGCTTTATGTCTAAACTTGTCTTTTTTCCAACTCAGCTTGAGCTTTCTGTCAGTTTTGGCACATGGAAGGTCCCCTGAAGATTTGGAAGCTGACCGGCTGTTATAAACTTGGCAGAATATAACCCCACATAGTTAAAGATACTGTAGCAGTGATCATTCAAACATCTACTGTTATGCTAAATTTTATATAATTGTACTTTCTCCTTTCAGATTTCCTTTCTCAGCTCTCTTTCATTGATAAACAGTCTTGAAAATCACTGTCACCCGGATAGTCTATTGCTGCATCCTTGGCTTGATCTGGCACCTCTGGGAAGCTAAGAAACCTCTACAATACAAGTGCCTTATTATTCAATCTTTTTTGTACCTCAAAACCTTACGTATTACCTCCCAAATATTCCATGTCCATTACCCACATCACACTCCACCATGCAACCATGCATCTCTTTTTCCCGTGTAAAATTGGTATATAAAGTTATTGCCTCCTCCAATGATTTACACATCTTATAGTGCTATTGCCACAGTACTTTTAGGTGTCCTGGAAGACCAAATGAGCAAGTGCACCTTTCCTTCTCATATTTACCATCACTGGAAAATAAGTAGTCTCCAATGGTGCACCTGTTGAGTGTAGTCCTCTATTTTATGGATTATATAACCCTCTACACTGAGTTGTTTCTAAACAACTGACAAATGCTCCAGCTGTTCCTTGTTATATAGCTTTGGACATTACAACTAAGCCAAAGCTTTTCAGTTGCTTATTCCAACTTACTACTCATATAGGCATGATCCACCTGTGGGGCAGACAGGGCTTATATTTGGCAAGTTCTGCCAGTTAACCTTCTACAGTAAATACTGGATCTGGTCCTTCCTGTTCTTCAACAAAGGCTATAATCCTGAAATGATCTCACCTGGACCTGTGTTCAATATCTTTCTGCCAGTATTACAATGACAAAAGGACTGATTCACTTTAATTTGGCAAATTTCATTTTCATATCTGGCTACCTTACATTCCACCTCTTTAGTCTGTCTTTTAATATTTTCAGACAATGTTTTTTCTTTTTCCGTCGTGGTACCGACCTTGTGAATTTCAATGTGTATGACTTACATATTGGAGGATATAATTTCCAACTTTTCCATGCTATGGTTTTGCTTCCCTTCTATTTTGAATAAAGATAAGGTACCATAGATACCCAAATCCCTCTATGTATAAATACAGGTTGTTTTTTACAGTCACTTTGTAAAGTATTGTGGTATATAAAACTTCTCTTTTAAGGCTTTGACCAGATTGGAGCTAAACATTTAGGCAACCATATGCAGTCAGGTTACACAAACCCTGCCCCAACAATGTGAATTAATGATTTGTGAATAATCTTAGAACACCAGTTAAAAGGAGCACACATGCAATCATTCTATGCTCAGAAATATGACTAATTCCTACTCACTATACATATCGCATCTTCATTTTAAATAGCCAGCAATGCTAGACTCATGCTATGCGATCTTTAAGTGTAAAAGTTCTGATTATGTCCTATCCCTACAAATAAACTGTGAAAGTTATGCTAATTAATATCTGTTGGCCTGTGGTACATACACTCACAACTGAGAACCAATGTACAACATCTCACAAAGCAGAATGGCTCCTGGTGCTTTTGTAGTCAAAAGTGACTTCTCCTGTGTTAGTGCCAGTTCAGTAGTTATATCACAGCATTCACTGCTGTGTGGCAGTAAGACATTCCCAATTCAATCTCCAGTGCTCCACTGACATGCTAGACAGCAGTCAGAAATGAGTTAAAACCACACAACGGGCAGGCCTTTTAGTTATGTGACGTAATCTTACCTCAGACAGACCTACTCTCTATACTTTCCATGGTAGTATATGTTACAGTAAATGGTGTCCTCATCTGAAAAGGGCTCCTGGCATAGTTTAACAGTTAACAGATGGCCTTTTTGATGAGTAGTTTGTTTCTCTTCATTGCTTATGTTTGTGGATACCTCATTCTTAAATGTTTAACATTTTGTAGATCTTTCTGTGTCTCTTTCTAGTTAATTCTGATAACACATACTAATTGAATGTGGCACATACCAATGAACATAAATGGTAAACTTTGCTGATATGGGATGTATTACAATTTAGGGTGGTAGTTATCTAGTTCCTTAAACTGCACAATTATTTATTTTAGGTAGCATGCTTTCTACATGCTGTATTTTCAAAACATTTAAGCTTATGATAGCTATATATAATCATACACTAGTAGTTTACTTCATATAACATTCACATCTGGACCTTTTCTGAATGTTTAATTTTGATTCCTTATAATCAGATCATAATTAAAAAGAGAATTTATGGCCTACTCCACCCACCTACTCTCAATGAATAAAAACAAAATCAATCAGGCACCATACTTTGTATGGAAAATGCTAAATTATGCAACAAAGTAAATGAAACATGACAATATATGAAGCAGCATGAGAAATAAGTTATGTAATAGCAGCATATGCAATGCAAAGGACTAATGGGTATTGATTTGATATGGAAAAAAATGACCATGTTTACATCAATACAGCTTTGGCTATTTATTACAACCTAACTTTTACTCTATAAGTGACCTGAGATCTGCTATAAATAACAGATCAAGAAAAAACTATTCATTTATTGATGACACGAAGATATATAGATATATTTTTATAGCCTGGCTATTAAAATTGCATTAGGTAGATATAAATGCTGTTGATTCAATCACTTTTTAACACAAAACATGAAAAATAAAAATGTTGAACATTTACAAAAATTGATTTAGTGTTTAAACAGTTAAGGCCAAAGCATTTATTCACTGTAACACATTTTACGACTGAAAACTTTACCCTAGTTGAAACTATATTGCCTTTAAAGCACTTTCTGACATTTTTCCTTGATGGATAAGTTGATGTTAACACAATTAAGAACATTAAGCTTTGTGTCTCACAGTTCTGGGGACAATAATAAAACAGTAATTTCATCTGGCAGCTTAACTTTGAATTCATAACAAAAAATGTATAATTTCAGTATAACTTGCTTATGAAGCACATTTTTTAGTGGTTTTCACATTTTCTCTGGTTATAATTCACACAGTTTTGTTATCGGATTCAGTATTCTGAAGCTCAGTAACATCCCATGTCCAGCTCTACCATAATAGCCATCATGTAAAACATCTTGACACCAGACATGGGATTACTCCCACATAAAGTCCTTTCTATAGCTGTGTTCTTGTTTTGTTTCATTTTAGCGTGGTGCTGCACTAGACATCAGGCCATTGCTCTGGTATACAATCCATGAACCTCTGGTAGCAGTTTATACAGAGGCAGTTTTCAGGCTTCTTTTCTGATGAAAATGTTAAATTTGTTGACAGCATTATATCAGTAGGATACAAGTTATAAAAACATTTAGTAGTCTACTCACCTACTCACCTCTGTGTCCTTTCCCTTAATGTGGAGTTGTTTCCCTGTCTGATGTTTACCGAAACAGTTACTCTATTCTTGTAGATAGAGAAAACATTTCAATAAACAGTTTCTTTCTTGGATATTAGATAAACTTATTATTGAAAACAGCATCTCTGATGTCCAAGAATAACCCATACCTGCCCAAGAGAACACACCAGTAATCAAACATTAACCTCCTTTGTGATAGCCATGCCTATCATTTTACAGTCTTATTTCCATAGTTGTAAAACTGCATTCAGGAGCAATAGTATTACTTTCCCTCAGTAAGAGTTACAGTTTGCTGTAATCTAATATTCATCATATTTCTATATTTCAGCATATTTAAACACTTATAGCCAATGGAGTGCTGGGTCTGTTTATTGTTAGATATGTTAAAGGTGTGTTTGTTTGTTTGTTTTTCATTTGAAACAGAAATAAAAGAAGCTTGTAATGGCATTTAAAGGAACTATTTAATGATGAATTTGCATGAGTCCACTAGGTTACATTGATGCAAACCCAATGATAGCCATGCAATGAGTTAAACTCATTGAATAAATCACCCATTTAAACTGCAGATGAGAACAAGAGCAAATCATTTTTACAGAGACTTAAGACAATGGTACATATCCAGCTTATTTATATAAACTAAATTCATGGTCAAACAGAGGTTACGAAAAATGAAGGGTCCTGAAATAGATGAAAGAAATAACCCTTATCACTGGGAGCTCACAGCTGAACTATTTACAGGTAAAATTCAAACAAATGTAATTTCCAGGGAGTTCAGACAAGAGAAATTAAACTCTTACAATTATGTTTTTTCAATATTCCAAATTAGACTACTTTGCAAGTGAAATTATTTGGAAAATGTAATTTAATTGTTCTCATAATTGCCAAAGCCATAGCTACAGTGGGCTGAAGGGGTCAGTTACCCCAGGTGCAAGGTATTAACGTACACTATTATCATTGTAGAGGAATGTGCCAATTGATCCCTACAAGTCAGTTATGTGATCATATTTTCTAAGCTTTATTACTTGCAGTCGTTTAAACAGCTACAATCTCAGTTGTGGCTGTTTAAATGACTAATCTGCAGTGCATGTGAGCGTGTGTGTGTGTGTGTGTGTGTGTGTGTGTGTGTGTGTGTGTGTGTGTGTGTGTGTGCGTCGTGTGTGTGTTTATACTAGGAACTGTAGCAAATAGATAGTATAGTGTTGTTTGCTAGTATTGCTAAAATAACTAATATCTAGAAATATAACAACTATTTGTTTTGACTTTCCTTTTTTGGTTCAGTTATTTTATTTATTTTTTTGTTCCTTACCTGCTGGGGAGCATACCACTTGAGAGACTGCACAACGTAGTAATTGATCTAACTACTGGTCTGATAATTAAAGGTATATTCTTATGATAACTCATATGTTAAACATATATATATATATATATATATATATATATATATATATATATATATATATATATATATATATATATATTTGTATATAAAAAGTGGACCCCATTTCCAAGAAGCAATAACCCACAGCAGTTAACACCAGAATTTCAAATACTTCCCTGAAGTAATTAGTCCTCTAAAAAACAAAATCAATGGTTCACCAATGAATTCAAAGCTATCTTCTCCAAGATATACTTTGACAAAATTGGAATCTCCTTTCCTCCCTAGAACTGAAAGAATAATACATGAATGCATTTGGCTTACAAAAAAAAATAAATAAATAAAAAATAAATAAAAAGATACAAAGCCAGCTACCTTTGGATGCAGAAAAATGTACATACAAATAAGCAAAAGTGATTCTTCTCAACTGATTAACCATGTCATTACACACTCAACATTTAACTACCCTTCTAATGAATGCAAAAAGTTACCAGAACCTCATACTGTCTCACACACAGACTTTCTAAAACAATTCTCCTTAGTTTGCCATCCCTCCTTAAACCAAACTCCAACAGTCCTAAGTCACAGACCCTCTCTATGAACCCCTGTTCACTTTCAAAAAGATCACAGTGAAAAACTTTGTAAAATTTATCAATACAACATCTTTCAATGTTTCTCCAGGTAGCAAATGGCCTTCTACCTCGGTTTGTTGTCTACAAAGAACACATTATCCACCCCCTGCACCACTTCAACACTCTCCCCCTCACTACAAACACAACATAATCAGAATAGAAACAATCGATAATAAAACTTGTATACTAGTGATGCCCCAACTAGAAATGCCAAACATTTTGGTCTTTTCTCAGTACTACCAACACCAGGAAAACATCGGAAAAACTGGCATTCACACAAATAACTAAAGATTGAGTGTCCTGATGCCTTAACAATATGGCTTCTGTTCATGTTCTAGAACTATGCTTCTACTCTTTACTATAACAGATGATATTTTCCATAACATGGATTTAGGGGTTCCACTACAAATGCTCAAGTCTCAAATGCTTGAAAGCCCCTATCTCAAATCCAAGGACTTGAGCATGTTGTAGCTTGTGAAGGCTGACACTCATACTCAAACTCAAAACTGAGTCTGAACAATTAGGTACTACATCTTACCTGAACACATTATTCATGTTTGACTAAAGTAAGTGCAGCAGTTGGGGGGGAGGGGAGTTAGAGCAGGTAGAAGTGCAGATTAGAGTAGTGATCAAGAAGCGTATATAGGGATAGGGAATGGGAGGTTTAGGGTTAGGCAGTGGGAAGGGAGTTTTAGCGTTAGGGAGTGGAAAAGGAATTTTAGCATTAGGGACTGGGAAGGGATTTTTGGAGTTGGGGACTGATCAGGGGATTTAGGTTTAAGGCTATATGTTGGAGGTTCAGGTTTAGGGAGTGACTGGGGATTTTAAGGTTAGGGAAGGGGGGTTGAGTTTTATGGTAAAGCAGTGAGGACTTGGTTTAGAAACTAAGTCAGAGTTTTAAGGTTAAAGTTAGGCTTTGGAAGAGATATACTATTCTATGTAGAGTTTTTCAGTGCAGTCTGTCATATCTCAAAAGTGTCCTGTTGGAGAGTGCTATAGTGTTTATCTTTCCTTCTGCCACAATGCATTTTGTATCCTCATGACATGACACAATAAATCAAGCCATTTCTACCTGTATTTACTTAGAGTAACTGTTGTGAGTCATTGACTTCTAAAGCTAATTCCAGGAACAAGGTCGCTAAGTTTGTTTTATTTAATTACACTTTTTTGTTCTAACTGTACGTTCTAACTATAAGTTGCTGGCATACAAAAAATGTATTCCAACAGCACAGCTAAATTGCTTGATTTCATGTATCTAAAATTACAGTTCTAGCAAGTTTGTGTACCATTTTGTACTCTGTCTTAATCAGATGCCAGGAACATCAACTCTCCTTATTTATGTGTGATTGACGGTTAATTCTGTGTAGATGTAGAAAACAAGTTTAGACCACTTAGTCCTTCTTCCATGAATGCATGATTAACAGCAATATTTCATGGACTAGAGAGGAGATTATTTACAAGTTTGTTTCTGTAAAGCTTCAGTACATCTGATCTCTGTTCTTTGTATATTTCTTTGGAAACACGTTTTAATTTCAACAGCTATACTCATGGACCTTGGAAAGACACTACTTGTGTTTCATTAATGTCATCTACATGTCACACTGGAGTTAGCAAGATACAGTCTGTGCATGACGAACAGCTTTGCGAATCAAATATGCAAGAAGCCAAAGCACACAACACGAAGAGCAGCCTCAGTTCAAGCCCACAACACAGGTTTGTGGCCATGTTGAGGTAAGACAGGTCTCAATCTTTGTGGCACATGATGTAAACAAAGGAGTATATGCAAAAATTCTTGAGTTCTAGAAGTGAGTGTGTATGCATGTCACAACAACAGATAGGTAAATCAGGAATACATAAAACAAGGGGAACCTACGAACAAGTGAACAAGGATGTTTTATATTGTTGTATATTGCATTGACTGCATTAATGGACATGTGGAACACTGCTAGCATTGTCAATCACATTAAGAAACAAAAAGTCAGTAAATGTTCAAACAGAAAAAAAAAACGTGTTACTGGAAAAGATGTGCAAGTAACTAAAGTTTAAAACTTCACATGGGCACGTGTATCAAACTACCAATGCTGGAATACTGGAAAAATACATAAGGGTTTGGAAAAATACAAAAACATTAAGGACAATCTATACATACTGGTCCAACAAGTACTGAAAGTGGATATAATAACAGTTGTGGCAGCAACATGCACGTGGTGAAGAGCATGAAGTGACACAAAGAACACGGCCAAATCATGATTGAGTGCAATCCACAGGGATATGCCACAGAAACACAAATGTCATCTGGAATGGAAAATAAATTATTATGATGCATAAATTGCAACAGATGTGTAAACCGTAACAGGTGAGATGCATGTTCACAGGAAGTTGGGGACATATCATGAAACCTGTAGGAGGATGGAAATCTTCCCATCTTCCCTATCATCATGTGGATTATCAACTTTATGTATGTCTGGGTATGAATAAGGATATGATTAAAAGTGTGATAGCAATACCATCTATGAAAGTTATCTCTGAGAAGTAGTAATCACAACATGTGTGCATTAATTCATTATTGTGTATGAACAATTGTTTATGCACTGCTTCAAAGTATATTTGATGGAATGCAAAGCATGTGTGCCTATGTAAGGATCTTAATATGTGTATACCATGTCATGCTATGAAATAATAACAATTAACACACCAATGACATTTCAGAAAATGAGTACTGAACTGAGCATTGTGCAGCAAATACTAATACCTAGATCACAATACTCGACATACCTCACAGACAGTAGTAACATCATATCAGGTTGTCAGTTAAATGCGGAAATGGTTAGAGTCAACATACAACATTTTAGACAAGACAAAAAACAGTTGTTGTCATTCACATATCATTCCCATTCCCATCTCCCAGCAACCGTTGTTCGACACCAATTTGCACCAAAGGCAAATTGTCAGGATCTCCTTCAATAAAACACTTCGCAGAAAATGACATTTGACAACCTTCAGTAACTTCAGATAATATAACTTTATTGTATCATTTCAATTTGTTAATCACAACATGAGCATTTTCATAACCACAACATAAACATTCTTGCAACCATGCATCAGGGCAGTATATCCCTGCTTACCCTGCCCCAGTAAGCAGTGTCCTCATCACCGTTCACTTATTCTTTCAAATCAAAACAGCATTCTTCAACTCACTTCCATCTCCCAAACTCCTTTCATCAACACCCAATACCAAGAAGGGGAACAGAAGATGGACAAACCTGCCCCTCTTCTCCGCCCACCAGCCTGACCTAGGCTGTCCCCCCTCTTACTGGAGGACTTTTATAGTCCTTCCAAAAATAAACATAAATGTACATTACAAAGATACAAACCAAATTCATTCAAGTGCACACCATCATCCCTAAAGCAAACCGGATCCCTGTCATCAAAATCCATATGTTTGATTGTCTGCATAACCAAAGCAACCTGCTGTCTCAACAACTTACAATTAATAAACTGCCAAGCCCACTCTAACACCATAAAACTACCAGCATTCCTCCAACATAAATGCTGTACCACACAATGCACATACCTGGGTATGACCTCTTCAACATAACCAAATCCTCTCTTATTGCATACACCATCTGCTTCTTAGGAATTATTCCCAAGTCATTACCTGCCAAATGTACCACCAAAACCCAAGGAAACCCCAACTGCAATTGCATAGATCAAACTCCTCCATGAGCTGATTCTAACTAAGGCCTCTAATACCATGCTATATGATTCTCCACCCAAAGTTTTGCAAACCCAGTTGATCTCCATTTGTCTTAACAGGTCTATATCACATCAAATTATCTATTCAGTGAATGCCTATTCATTGAACTTTATTTGTTGAAAGCTCACTCCATCGAATGACTCTTTAAACTAATTTTTTCCCAGGAAAAATAACCACTAGGCTACCTACCGATTGTCACAAAAATCACAAAATTTAAAACCCACTCAGGTAGGGGGCTAGCCTCCCCCCCCCCCAACTAAATATGCCAATGCCAAGATTGCACTACAGTGGGGAAAAGAGCAAATTCCCAATGACTGCCCAATGTGTTGTCCCTGGGAAAAAAAACTGCTAAAATGATTGTTCGACAGATAGAGCTTTTGACAACTAAAGTTCGATGAAGAGGCATTTGCTAAATAGGTCATTCGATGACGTGACATAGACCCATCCTAACAGCAGCCTTCTTCACTGCCCAATGAATATATGAATGACCCGGGATAACAATCTCCTTACCTAAAAAAAAATAAAAAAAAAATAAAAAAACAGCAAAACACCCAATTTAATCCATTATATAATATAAGATAAAAAAGCACCTGAAGACCAATGACCCACCCTCTTAATAACCACCACTAATCTATCTTTCCTTACTAAATCTGAAGCCCTACCAATGTGAAAAGAATGAGTGGAAAAACCCTCTCCTAGAAAGCTGATATAATGAAAAGCCTTCTTATCACATATAAGAACTGATTACCCATATCTCTTACCTCCTCTCAACTAAAAAATCAAGTCCTGAGGGCTTCCTACATGGCTCCACAGTAACTTCCCAGCCCAGCCCACTGGACAAATGCAATTGTTCCTATCATTCCCAAGAACTATCTGCACGCCCCTCCCTAACTGATCCATTTTAGATCTACGTAATCAAATGTGTACAACCCCAGAAAAGAAAACATGGCATCCATCAAAGCTAACAACCCTAAGAGTTCTGAAACCCAGTGCTCCAAAATACATCTATGAGCACAAGGTTACCCACAAGGTATAATCCACTGAATCACCAACCACTAAAGCCAAACCCCTCAATAATGCTTTCAAAACCTGTCTTGTCAAAGGCCATTGCACATTCATATTCACACCAGCCACTTTACCCCAACCTCTCAACCTATGTCCAGTTGTCCAAGACTTAGTAAAGTCATGCAACAAAGCCACCTGCACAAATATACTAATCACTGCCAAGTCCATGTTGACCAACTGCACTGCCTTAACTTGCACCCAAGTCCTAGCCAAATATCACAACAATAGTTCTTCTAACCAAAGTTCCTCCTCCTCAGGCAACTGTAAAATAAATTTATCAAAATCATACAATGCCCTACCATACACCTTGCTGGTAAATGCTGCCCAAGACTGCTGCTCTAACTGTCTGGCTGTCTCAGATCAAGATGCCACACCTCATCTGGCAATGTCCTTGGCTCTTCTGTTGCCCTTGGGACCAACTGTTAAAACCTGGAAAATTGAAATTGAGACAAATTGTCAGCAAGCCTGTTACTAGCCCCTGCCATGTGCACACCTGTGAAAGAAAAATGAATTAATGAACTCTGTAAATCAGCTTACGTAATGCTAACAACAACAATTCAGACTTCCACAGTCTTCACCTGTAAAACTCGTACCACTGCAATACTGTCCAAATAAAAACTGACCTTCTTTCCCCTCAGCTGCTCTTGCCAAACCAAAGATGTGGCCCAAAGTGGCATCAACTCCAAAAAGGCAATATCCTTCTTCTACTCCTCCTGCCAATCTGCTGGTCAATGAGCCACAAACCACTCCACATCAGAAATACACCCATTCCAATACCTCCAGCCGCATCTGTAAACAATTGCAATTCCCGGTGATAAACCCGATCTATCTGCCAAAAAGAAACACAATTAAACTGCTGCAAGAAGGTCACCAAGAGTACTAAATCTGCCTGGACCAACTTACCAGTCCTTACCCAATGATATTTACTATTCTCCCTTTCAACAAAAAGGCCTCAAACCTACAGAAAGTACTCCCTGGACGAACTGCCTGACATGCAAAATTCAGAAGCCCTAAAAGCTCCATAATGTCCCTAATCCCTATCCTTACACACCACCCATCCATTTTTTTCTTTCAAACATGCTATCTTGTCCACTAGTAAACAAAACAACCCATGTGCCAATCCACTAGCATACCCCAAAAATCCAGTGTCTTAGCTGGGCCTTCCATCATCTGCCTAGCCAGTAGAACCCTCAGCTCTTTACATACCTTCCTGTGCTCCCTCATTCCCCTCATCTACTATCAAGAAATCATCTAGGAAATTCACTGCCCTCTGAGTGCCCACCCACTGCTGCCAAACCCATTAAAATGCAGTGCTAGACATCTATAAGGTAACGCAGGCTACCGAGCATCCCATTGGCATAGCCTTATTAAAATACAACTTGTTTCCAACCACCATACCTAACAATGGCCACTCTTCCTCTCGTACTGACAAAAAGTCAAAATGCATATTCTATGTCTACCTTCACCAACCCAGAATCCTTAAACCCCTGAATCATATTCACAGCATTATCTAAAGATGCAGAAGTAACCTTGGCATCCTATACTAAAATACAATTGTTAATGGAGCTTTAGAGTAAGACAAATGGTGAATCAAATTAAATTTCCCAGCTGACTTCTTAGGAAACAGATAAAATGGTGAGACCTTAAAATTGTCAAGGGGGGCTATCAAAATGACCCAGAAACCTACCCACCTTCCATTCCGCCTCCACCAGACATTCTAAGATATCTTCATTTCTCCTCACTGATCGCAAATTCCTACAGACTAGTCCATACCCCACCACCCTCAATTTAATAGAAAACCCACAGATAAAGCCATCAATTAATTCCTCCTTAAGTGACAAATCAGGAAATTGCTGGAGCATATGCTACAATACTTGCACCTTAATAGGAGAATGTGTTCTCCCAGTCTTCCTCTTGCCACTTGAAAGGACACCCCCCTTCTCTGCCCATGAAAATTCACTCTATCTCACAAGCTTTGAAATCCCTGGAACAAAGCAGGTAACCCACCTGAATCAGCTGAGAACAAAGATGGAGTGACCGCATTACCTTCCTGCTGTCCACACTATGTGTTCCTGTACACTTTGAACAAGTGTGTAGGAACCAGCATGCTACCCACAAGAACCACCCAGCATTAAAGGCCCAACACACTCTCACCTGCTCCCAACTTACCCCCTCTGCTAACAGCACCAAATCTATCTACCATGGGTAGCCATATGTCAGGGTGCCTAACTTCCCAACGTAATGACTGATCAACTTCTTTTTGCTTATGAAAATCTGATTATACCATAGCCTGTCTGAGCCTCTTGGATCATAAGAAAATATGCCAGGATAGGGAGGGTCAAGGCAGTATCCTTCTTCAACCAAACCATGATGTAATATACAAATCCTAACACCCAATTTTCCCATGTTCTTGGCTGCAATCTAACTACTCTCCTCCATCCCAACGCTGCTAGGGTCACCAAAAGATCTTTGCTATTTGCATTTTTTGCTTCCAGCCATTGCTGAACCCCATCTGCATTAATTAACTCAAAGACATCAATGAACTGCCCTTTGCAGATCTTGTCCCTAACTGAAATCAGTATGTGAGGGGTCAAAAAGACCACCCACTCCCTTGCCCCATGGCCTGTCTAGCTAACCAATCCCCTATCCAAATCACAAAATCCAAACCCACCTCTTACAACCCCATCCCAACTACTGACAATGCCAAACTCCCCATAGACAAGTCTAAGCTACCTGCTCCCATACATGCTTCTCCTGCATCTGCTCTCCTTCCTCAATCCTCACTGCCAAACTCCTGACAAGACCTATCTCCCTCTATTCCCAAATTGCTCCCAAACTGTCCTAAGTCTGACATGCCTACATGAACTCCCAACCACATATTGATGCTGTATCCTCAATGCTCCAGTGGTTGGGGTCTCCACTATAACAGCATCCCTTGACTGCCTTGTCTGTTTCCCACAGGCCACCATCCTGGTCTGCACCACCTGCCACCTCCTCTTCCATGTGGGCTCATTGTGGTCTTCAGTTGCTGCAGTTTCACTGCTAAGTAAATCCCAGAACAACTCATCTGCCTATGCCATGATAGCTTCCCATCTCTGACACAAGTTCTGCATCTCAGCCATCTGTAGGAAATAAAAACACATTAGAATCCAAAGGAGTGTGCAGGTATATATTAATCTCTTCCAAAGTGAAACCCCATACCCTAGCACCTTTTTTATATAGCCAATATCCATGGTAAATAGCTATAAAGCACATTACTAACCTGGCCCTGGAGAGCTCCATAAATATACAGCAGCAAATGTAATAACTGCCCACTTATCTGTAAAGATTTGTCCCTGAATAGCTATGAGAAATGTTTTGCTCTCCATCTAATGTTAGTTTAGTGTTAGCATACATTGCCAGAGGAAAACTGTCCCAAACCCAATGAGCTAATACTCATCCCTTTCAACTGTCCAGACTTTTGCAAAGTGTCCAGATATTTGCCTCATATTTTTGGTCTGTTCTCTATGAAATTGGCTTTTTGACAAACCACTGAAACCTCTCTCTTGAGATGATCTGCAGATTGAAGTCGCCAAATAATTGACATACATTTGAGTTCCAGACAGCATCTCCTTCTGAAAATTCATGACAAGGCAAATCATTTTACTCTTGCAACTTTCTAAGGTAATAAGTGCAATATTTAAAATCATTCTCCATTTTTGGGCCCCTGTCCCCCCATGCTGTCAGCCTTTGTCCAGATTGCCTGCACTAAGAGGTTGAGAGGAATGAGCACCAGGAAGAACTTAGACTAAACCCTCCACTAGCCATAGCATTTGCAGGCTGAGAGGTATGTCTTACTCCACTGATGGTTCAAGTCGTACTGCACATGTGCAGCAGCAACTGCTACTCTACCTCACTCAGAGCCCTCAAAATGCTCCCCTCCATGTCTGTAAGTAAAACCACGATTATCTACTCTTCATGTGACTGCATTCCCACTACAGATCTGCTTCCACACCACAGTTCTAACCCTGTTTATCTGAACTAACATTTTGGAAAAAAAATACATGTTACCAGCAGCCTACCACTACCCCCAATGAAAACTTTAACCGAGAGAGAGAGCAGCAGGAAAAAAAATATCTCAGAGCACTTCACAAAGGAAACTACTAAAACCACCCATTAACACTGCATTAAAGCACCCAAACCAATACAAAACACATGCAAGTCCATTGATGTGCCTAAAGACCTTACATCATTGCCAAATGTGATACTGTTTCTCATCTTTTATGCATCTGTTGTTTTTCTTCTTCTTCTTCTTCTTTTTTTTTTTTTTTTGTGTATTTAGAACCAAGCCAACAACAGTGGCCTATCACCTAACCCTGAACTACCTACCAGTGGCTAAACACTTCACCCCCCCCCACCAAAACCAAGCATAACCTAAAACCTTGACACTCAGCATCAGCCACCTCCTCCAGACACACAAATATTAATCCAAGGCCAACCTGACCACCAGTACCTACAGGTCATCTCAGATGTAAGTCTGCCTTGTAGCAAGATCACACCTAAATCTGATCCCCTTCCCAGTTACATTCACATAAAAACCTCTAAGCCCCACTCTATACTTACTTCACTTCCTCCAAACTTTCCCCATCCTAAAATAAACCTCCACCTCCCAAACTCTACCTAAACCTACCTGCTTCCTAGCCTTAACATCCCTCCCCACACCAAGCCTTCCCCCTTTTAACTCCATCTAACCCCTGAACACTGAAAATGTCTCTGGAAAAATTGATTTGTTCCCAAACATCATTTCTCCACAGTTTTTGCCAGAAAATAAGCAATAGCAATAACTAGTTCCCAAATGCAATGCATACATCATTAAACTTAGCACGCTCACAAGAATGTACAGCAATTAGGGGTTGAAGATCACCCACAACTCCAAAAAACATACAAAAAATACCACGTCACAAGTATCGAGTTAGCCATTCCAGCACATCACCAATGCCCATATTTTTGTTCTATATTGTTTTTGACTCACTCATACAAAGTATACATTGCGAGATATGAACACATACACATTTAAGTCAAACTGCCTGATGAAGTCATGTAAAGTTGCTGTTGATGACACAGAAGTCAAAACACAGTTGAAATGATAACCCGAGCAGTGTGTTTGAATGCATATGGATTGTCATAAAAGGAGGTTTTCCAGTGGGGAATCAAAAAAACATCTCCTGGGATGATATTACCACTAAGTAGCATTTCACACATCAGCATCTGTTAAGTAATCCTTTCTTGTCTGTTGCTGCTTAATTCTGAACACAGTAATACAAGTTACAAATTACTGGATTCAAACACCTGCCATCTATGTCAACATTCTCTGGACCTGCACTAACTGATACCACATAATAACTCATATCACATTTTTCAGAAATCATACACAAAAACATACAATGAACAGTGTGTTGGATTGTCAAAATGTATGAAAACTCCTCAGATATCAAAACCCTCCCCCCATGAAAATGTTACTCCTTCATAGAACTGTAGACAGTCAGCTAAGGAAGCCAATTCAGCCTATTAACATGTGCTGTTTTTGACAATCATAGACGGTAACACTGCTAGATTCAAACATCTCTCTTCGTTACTCATACATTGTCTACACTTGTATACTACCAGATGATGCCACAGAATTATTCATAGCACAGATGTAAGCAAGCATGCAGTTGAAGTGTCAGCTTGAGCATTGTGTTGAACTACGTATGGCTTCCCTCAAAAGAGACTACAGCAGTTGGGGAGGGTCATAACATTCTCTATATCCAAATGCTAGCACAATGTGAAGTGTACACATAACATCTGTGGATTAAGGCAGTCTTGCCCATTAACTTTTCATATGTATGTCATACTACTTAAACTATGTAAAATGTGAGCATGTCTAACCAAGTCTACAGTGTCTAGGCCATTCAGTCACTGTTGACATCAGAGAAGAATTCCTATCATAGTGGTTAGAAAGCAAACATTATAAGCGATATTCTAAGCAGGGTGTTTGAATACATAGGGCTTCATTTCCAAGAAATAAAACTAGTAGTGGATTAAAACTTGTTCCCTGCAGTAATATTATGCTTGAACTGAATGTGACATATTATATCATATCTCTTGAGTAATACATTCACATCTGTTACTATTTGCTTACATACTGACAATTTTGAAATCCTGCCTATCTAACTACATATTCTGTAGAACTATGTATTAACCACTGACACCACAGGAGGAGTCATAGCACAGTTGTAAGAAAGCACACACCAGAAGGGGTAATATCAGCAGTATGTTTGAATGTATGTTTTCCATAAAACAGGATACAATGGATCAAAATCCTGTAGTCATTTAATTTAAATGACCATGACATGTTGAATTAGTCACATCATATATGTTGAGTAAGCTAGTCCTGCCTGTCACTATTCTCTTACACATACACACAGTACTTATACATTGTCAGATTATAAAACCTGGCTAATTCCATATCTTACCGAAGTGTGCATTAACTGCTGATGCCACAGAAAAAGTCACATAAGTAGTCAGAAGGTGCACACTTGAAGGGATGCTTTGAGCAGTGTGTTTGAATGGATATATACCCCACAAAAGTATGTTTAGAGGTGAGAATCCTGTAACCATATGGGTATTACCAGTAGGCTGAATTATCCACATCAAATCTGTTGATTCAGCCATACCTGGTTACCAGTATTTTATTACACAGTCACATCAGTTATACATTGCTTAATTTGAACACCTTCCAAAGTTTACATTGCATAAAATGGTGCCACATTGCAAGTGTCAGCAGGGTCTCCCTAAGCAGTGTATTGCAGTGTATATGTTTTACCTAAAAGACAGTACAAGAGTTGGAGGATCTACCTCCCTGTTTGTATGCTACCACAAAGTAGATGCATACTTATCAAATAAGTTAGATAAACCAATTATTTCTGTCAAGATTTTGAGAGACATTCATTCTAGGTACACATTGCTGGATTTGAACACCTGCCTATCTAGGTCCACATTCTACAGAACTGCGTATTACCCATTAATGGAACAGGGGAAGTCTCATTACAGGTATCAGACAGCAAGTAGTTATAATTTACACAACATATGTTGGGGAAATGAGCAGTGTGATCTGACAAACAGTTAAACAGTGTGTTGTTCTTATCTCACAACATACTTTAGCAATAAGTTATACAGTAGATAAAGCACATTAGTTGTTGAGATAGGGAATACATGTGTGTGTTACAGTAAAGCATATCAAATAGTTATGTGCTGGGTGCTAGTAGTAGATATCAACCAGTGGAGTGCCACCCATGCATTCCTGTCCGTTAATCACCAAATCATTACATGTAAATCTTGTGTCTATGTGAGCATCATTGACAAGTCTCTGTAATACATATATAGTATGCAAGGTAATTACAAGGCATACATGCAAAACACATACACTGCACTCATCAACACTACTCTCCAAATATGTTTGAGACTCTACAACCTCAAAAACACTTGGACTGATAATGTGAGACACTGCAACACTTATTTATATGTGGAAGTAGATAGACTGCATTACAATGGATTCCTTATATCTGGGATACAATAAATCAATAAATCATGTATAGTTAATAGAGAGCTCTGGCATTACTTTCTGTCTGTCAGAGTCACTTACTGAAGTGCATTGCTGGCAAAATCATTTGCGTGACCAATGGCAAAGTATTAAGCATGCATAATTTTCTTTAACATTTTTTTTTACACAAAAAGAGGATTAACAGTAGACTTTAATGAGGACAGACATAGGCATTTGTTTTGAAGCTATTTTTGACTGTGTGTGTGTGTGTGTGTGTGTGTGTGTGTGTGTGTGTGTGTGTGTGTGTGTCTCTGTGTGTGTGTGTGTGTGTGTGTGTGTGTGTGTGTGTGTGTGTGTGTGTGTGTGTGCGCGCGCACGTGCGTGTGACTGTAAGGTTAACACTGGTAAAACTGTGAAATGGGGTTTTGAGGTCAATGTTGAAAACAGTGAGTAAGTAGAGTGTAAGATTCTGATATAGTAATCAAGGGATAAGCAGGATGGTGGTGGGAGGGTAAAATATCTACCCACTTCTCCAAAAAATAAAACTGTACAATAAAGAAAAACAATTATATATTTGAACACCTACCAATCTAACTCAATATTCTGTAGACCTGTGTATTACTTGAGCACATGAAAGAAGAAGTTGCATGTCAGTTAGCAGAAATCACACTGCTGAAGGGAACATGACAAATGTATAAAGGAAGGGACAGTGTGAGTATCAGACTTTACAATATTAGTGATAACTGAAACATCCCAGCAGGAGTATGTTAGACGCTCAAGCCTCCTCACTGTGATCAGTATTGCTTTCTGCTGCACAGTGGCGCTAAGCATAGTTGTGAGAGAAGCACTATATGAAGGTGACAAAAGACAAAATCTGTTCATTTTATGCCACAGGATGGGAAGTGGCAGTTATCATTATATAAATATGGGTAGCACTTATGCTTGATGCCAAGAATTGCGCAAAGGCTAAGGACAGAAATAGAAACTTTTGTTTATGAGCCAATTTTGGTCATATGTATGGTGTGTGAATCTATTTTTTGACCAGATTAAAGGTATGAAATTGGTTGATAGGACAATGGTGAAAATGGGAGAGCAAGCAGAAGATAAGAAACTAGGGGGCTTAAGGAATGAGCAGGATGGTGGCGGGAGAACACCATAGCTATCCATTTATTTCCATGCACAGAGATAAAGGAGGTACAAGACAGACAGAGAGAGAATAGACACACGTACATACAAATATTTCAATCACAGGCATCAATGCCCCTCTAGCTTGCCAATATACCAAAACACTTGCCCCATACTAAGTATCCTGGCTGTTCTTAAAAATATCTAAACTAGTACTTGCTTTAATGTAATTTGGTGGTCTGTCTCATGCATAAGCTACTCTGTCTGAGAACCAGTTAGTACACTTCTCATTCCTATAGAATTTTCTAGATAGGTTGCTTGATTCTCTAGTACTTTTTGATAACCCCAAACTTTCCCAGAGGTAGCTGTCTTTAAATGCTCTATATACCTGAATAAGATCTCCTCTTAGATATCTGCAAAAGAGACTGTACAAGTACAGATATTTTAGCCTTTCATAATATCTTAAATTTTCACATCCATGGATGCCCTTGGTATATTTCTGCTGTACTATTTCCAGTTTACTCATGCTTGTTTTCTTATAGGGTTTCCATATTGTTATTCCATACTCAAGTTTGGGTCTATTGTAACTAACAAAAGCTGACTTCATCTTTTTGATTCCCTAGACATTATAAATATTTTTATACAACCTATAGTTTGATAACTATCATCAACCAATTGGGTGATATGATTAGAAAAACTCATAGCTGGATCTACCCATAGACCCAGGTTCTTAAATTAGTTTAGAGTTTCAATCATTTTGTGCTGTATTAAATATTCACCTTTCAGTTTATGTCTCCCAAATCTGATATGCTTAGTTTTTGATGTATTTATAATCATATTATTCTCCTGTGCCCCAAATGGTCAATTTAGTCAAGTTATTTTGCAGACATGCATTATCTGTAACACATGTAATCAGTTTACCTAATTTCAGGTCACCTATATATAGACTGCAGAACACTTCAGATGAAAAAGTTAGGTCTGAAAGATACAATCTAAATAGACAAGGGCCTAGGACAGAGCCCAATGGGGCACTCTGACTGTAACCAAGGATTTCACCTGTCTAGTTGCTATGTGGTACTTGTCATGTCCTAGTTGTAAGCCATGCATCTATCCATCTTATCAATAGTACATCGATACTTAGTTGTACTAATTTATTGATCAGTGTTTTGTGTATGACCCTGTCAAATATTGAAGTTAAATCTATATAAATGACATCACAGCACATTTTTCATTCATAGCTGTTATTATATTGTTATAGAACAGCATGTTATAGGTTCATAGGTTCATAGACTACTACTAAGCTAAGTGCCCTTGCGAGCCATTTTAAGCCTAGCCAGTTATCCCTTGTGAGACTCAAACCCTGCACCTTGTGTTTGTAAGGCAAACACCTTAACCATTAGGCCATCATCCCTACTAGTAGTACCACTTATAGGTGGTAATAGATCTATTTTCAACATATGCATGCTGATATATGGTTTCAGGTCCCAGCCTAGCCAGTTCTGACAATAACTTATTCAATATTACCTTCCCCATTATTTTTCCACAACATGAAAGTAGACTTAAGGGTCTACATATATGACTCTGGGTTTGTCCTACTCCCCTTTCCCTTAATGACAGGTTTAATTAGTGCATGTCTCCAGTCTTGAGGAATCTCACCATATTTATATGACCTAGTGAATAACAGATGTAATGGTACCGTAAGTTCTTGCTGAAGTGTTCTCAAGTCATTGTTACTAATTCCGTCTCTTGCCTGTGCTTTGTTTGGATATAGTTTGTATAGTTCTTTTTAAATATAATCTAATTTGATTCCAGTATCTGAGCTTATCTGGATATCACTAGGACAAATTAACACCCCTTTTGTGGAGCAAAACTGTTTTGCGTAAGATTTTGTAAATATATCTATAATCTGTTGTGTCTGAGAATATATTTTATAATCTGCACACAGTTTATCAGTTTGTATGTCTTTACTCCTTCCACATCTTATGTATCTATAAAAAGGTTTCCTATTATGGTCAATATCTTTATATCAATTTTCTTCAAATTTTCTTGATCTTGTCTCACACTATGCTTAATCTGTTTGTCCACTTTGTTTATTTCAGTTGTCAAAGTTGTAGTTTGACCTCTCTTCCATTTCTTATATTTTTTGTCTATCACCCTTAATCAGGTATCTTGGTCTTATGGAAATATATCCCCTTGATGTTTTATGCCTAGACCCTGATGTTAAACATTTTTTTTTTCACTCAAACAATTTCTCTTTCAAAGCTTCTTACATTCTATCTACAGTTTTCCCACTGAACACTTCACCCCAATTAATTTTACATAGTGACTGTTTTGCTTCCATATAATCTGTAATTAACGTTCTGTACATTGGTTTTGATTTCAGTTTGGTAGAATTATCTAGCAACAAATTAGTATTTATAACCCCATGATCATTGCATATCAATAGTGGTAAAACTTGAAGTAACAGTAATTTATTTAGGAACACAAAATGTATAGTATATTCCATCCCTCGGTAGCTTTTTTTTTTTACAGTGAGACGCAATTGTTGTTCTTGAGTATACATTGTGAATAATTTCCTTACCAATGTTGTTGAAAGAATATTATTCCAGTCAGTTTCTGGTAAATTTAAGTCCCCAGCTAATATTATTCTTCCCTGCTGTGTTTCATGTAAGATATGTATGAATTCCTCTAGGTCATCAGCACTTGACTTTGGTGTTCTATACACTCTAACAAGTGTTATATGTTCCAGGGTTGTCTTTATTGTCACAGTTACACAGTCTATAGTATCGGTGTTATCACTGAACACGTAATAATCACAGGTCACATCACTATCTTTAATCCCTATCATAGCACCACCACCTGATTTTTTTGTTAGAATGTCTGTTACAGTATAAACACTTATACCCTGACAGAACTGGTTTCCAGTCATTGTTCTTTAACCATGTTTCACAAACAACATCAATCTTGTGGGGAGGTAGCAAATTTTCCAATAAAAAATGTTATTAATTCTCCTAACATTAACAACCATCAGAGATGCTTCAAATGTTGCTATCTGTGAACTATTACATTTTTGACATTGCAAAAATCCTGGCTAGTGTGTCAAATATTACAAAATATCTGCTGCAAAAATTATTTTCCCTAATCTTGACAAATGCATACCATCTTATCTGAACATGTGTGCCCAAAACTAGGCTTGGATGCTCTACATATTTCCATTTTTTAAAACAGGTCATTTTTTCCATGTAGGTATTTACCCAAAAAATCTTTTCATTCACAGTGAGCTGACAATCTTTTCTATATGTGATTTGTGAAAAATACGTCCTAACACCAGTACAAGCTATACTATCTAAGAGGACTGTCAGTTCCCTACTAACAGTCAGAGAATCCTTGTGGATGACATCATTTGTACCAACATGAATAAAAATGGATCCCTTACATTAAGGTGTTCCAAGGCTTGTCTCCAGTTTTCTATTTTTGCTCTTGCAAGCATAACACTATTTGATGTTCATTATTTTCCCTACAAATATAAGTATTAGCTCCTCTAATAATTGAATCTCCAACTACAAGAATATCTTTGCTGGCCAGCTCTGAAGAATCTTCAACTTCTAATACAATAATATCTGCTACATCAATTGTTATGAAGGATAGATCTTCATCACCATTAGTCGTATTAATCCCACTTTCATTGTGTAATAAATTCTCATCTATTTGGCATTGTAAATCCACAGCTTGAGCCATGTGGTCAACATCTGTCTTTCTCCTTTTTTCTTACAGTAATGTTCTTCAATCTTTCCACATTCAATTTTGATTTCTTCCTTCTCACCTGCCCCTTGCCTCTTTTTTCTACCTTCTCCTTTGGAAAAATGATGCCATTTTCTGTAGGCTGAGGGTTTTCCCTTGCAACCTATGTGTTACATAACAACGTAGTGTTCTTTTTACTATGTATTCTCTTTACTTTACAGACATTAATCAGTTTCTTTTTCTTCCTTGTTATTTGTTGTGAACTTCTTCCTTAATTTTTTGTTTCCTTCTAAACAAACTGGATCCTCAGATTGCTGAATATTTGCATCCAGGATTCCAAAGTTGTCAGGGGCCTTGTCTTGTTTCATAGGGGATGAATGATCTTTGCAGACAATAGATGCATCATTTCCTAAATGTGTTCGTTTTGTTCATTGCCTAACATTATTTATCTCACCAGTACAGTTACTAATATATGAAACAGTTCTCCATGCCATGCCAATTGAACAAGTGCAATTATCATTAAGTCTAGATTTACTTCCAACTTTTGACATGAAGAACACAGATCAACAGTGTCATCAGCTGTTACCTTTAAATATGCACAACATTTATTATACTGTACAAGATATTTGTGCATTAGCAAATCATTAATTGCATACTCATTTAAGGAATCCATATTCAGCTTCAAATTAATAAAAATATTCTAAAAAAGAATAATCAAAATCAGTAACCACAGAATTCAAAGATAACTTAAATCAGCTTCTATGACAACAATATCACACAAGCAATATACAACTAAATATTGAAGTACAGTAAAGTTGTTCTGACCATAAAAGTACTGCAAGCCAGACAAGCCAGAAAAAAGCTTGCAGTTGCACTTTAACAGTACAGATCAATAAATCAAAAAACAAGGTAGAATTGTTTAGATATGCTCAGGATTTTCCTCTCTGTGGTCTGTGTGAATTTATAGCTGTCTAGCCCTCTTGGGGTGGCTAGAGCTTGTCTGTCTAAATCCTATCCCTTTCTAACAACCAACATTGAAATTAAAGGTAAATTATGAATCAAATTAAAGCATGCTAACAAGCTACCCCTTCCTACCTACAAACAGTGAAAAACAGTGATAACAAATAAAATATAAATTCAAATAAAACTTCTCTTAACCAGTCAGCTCCACAGTAAATCACAAACCAGGGTAGGATTAATCAGATATGCTCAGGATTTTCCTCTCTGCAGTCTGTGTGACCATATAACTGCCTAGGCTACTTGGTATGGCTAGAGCTTGCCTGTCTAAAACTTATCCCTTTGTAATAACCAACAGTGAATTCAAAGGTAAAACAACAAAATATGAATCAAAGTAAATCTTGTTAACAAGCTATCCCTTCCTACCTACAAACAGTGAAAAACAGTGATAACAAATAAAATATAAATTCAAATAAAATTTATCATACCAGTCAACTCCACAGTAAATCACAAATCAAGGAAGGATTGGTTACATATGCACAGAACTTTCCCCTCTGCAGTCTGTGTGAATTTACAGCTGTCTAGGCCTCTTGGGGATACCATGAATGGGCATAGACATGGGACTTCAGAGGTGCGTCTCCATCCAGCATGAATACAGTGAGAATCTAGTTCTCTCCCTTGAACTGTCACTGCTATATCCTGTCTCCATGCCAAATGGAGCAGCTATTTGGTGATTTGCTACAGGATCTTTTTTATATGGCTGATGCAGGCAGAGAAGTTACTGCTATCTCCTGTCTCCATGTCAGATGGGGCAGCTATTTGGTGATTTGCTCCAGGATACTTTCCATATGGCTGATGCAGGCACAGACTTCCCTCTAAAAAATGTCTCTTCCACCCCTTTCAGCTTCTGCTGGGTGAAAAAAATCACCACCTCCACTGGTACTGCTCCTGATAGGTACCACTACACCAGCCCCTGGGGCAGAGCTACTTGAAGCAGGTAGTTCAGCTAGTGCATTGGGTTGTAGAAGCAACATTGGCAGATTTTGACTCAGAAATGATAGGTTGCTGTGCTGCCTGTGGTGGAACCACCATAGACACCTATGGAGGGATGGAAGTCCGAGCTGCTGTAGCTGGTCTAGCTCTCCATGCTGGTGAGTGTGTTGCAGCACTCACATAGCCGGCCTTAGGCAAAGGCCAATTAGGTGGCTGCCTAGGGTGCTGCTCTAACAGGGGCACTTTTCCAGTATTTATTTGGTGCAGGTAGACCAGGAGGGGCGCATCAGGTGGTGGGGGGGCTGTGGAACCCTTTTGCATAGGGCACCAGTTGACCTAAGGCCGCTCCTGTGCAGCAGGGATGATAGTACAAATATAGTGAAATAAAAATGAGATAGATGGTGAGGTAGAGACAACAGGGAGATATTTCATAAATGTCATGGAAATGTAATATATCCCACTCACTACATATTGCACGTATAGTTTTAGAATGTTTACATCCAGATATGACTGTGAAGCCATATCACTCAGTTATAAACATTGTATACAAAATATGACTATAGGAATGCTGCTTTATGCAAGACATAATTAAATGTATATGTGGACCAAGTACATGGTATTATAACTTATTAATTACAGAATAATACAAATGAATTAATAAAGAGAAATTTCTGTTGTTTGGATTTGAACCCATAGACATTTGTCCTTGCTTAACCTTTGATTACTGCAATGCTGCATGAGTTAATTTTACAGGTATGTACAGCTTGCAAGTGTAGAGCATGTATAACAATGTATTACTCTTTCAAACGGGTACCTATTACTTGATCGACAAGTCAAAACAGCGACACTCACATGTTCGACTCCACATCATTGACACTTCATAACATCGACGTTTCAGGTAAGCGATCTTCCCCCTCACAGGACCCATGGTAGCACTTGTTTCTGTCTTTTAACGCGCAAGGTTTACGTCAGTCTTCAAAATGTACCCTGACAGCGTTGTCCTTACCTTCTTAATAGTGAAACGAGTGCTACCATGGGTCCTGTGAGGTGGAAGATCGCTTACCTGAAACGTCGATGTTATGAAGTGTCGATGATGTGGAGTCGAACATGTGAGTGTCGCTGTTTTGACTTGTCGATCAAGTAATAGGTACCCTTTCAAACATATATGTTCTGATGTCCAAATAAGTGATAACACTTTCTTGTGCCTCTCTGAAAAATTGCAGTCTCTCAGTTGATTTGACTCCATGTTTTCTTCACTCTCTGCAGAAGTTACAAATAACAGAAAAAAGAAAAAAGTAATGAAGACTTGTTTCTGTTCCCTAGTCATGCTAGTGTATTGCCTGGTTATGGGAGAATATTTTGACACAACAGTGGTGTGTCATGGGTCCTATATCATTCCTCACAATGGCTAAGAGGTTCAGTTTTCACTCTTCTAATTCACTATAACAGCGATGGCATTGTTCACCAATACATGGGACACCAGCTGCATTGGTAACAACTTGGCCAAAGTATTCTAAGCCTGAGCCTTGTATTGTGACCTGGTATAAACACCCTGCAAAAACTTTGGGTATTATATTTAATAAGCAGTCCTACAAAATATTTGTCTCCTCCTGACACTACCTCTGTGATCTAAATAGGGCACTATCCTCACCATTGCCTGAAATTACTTCTCTTGAAAGATTTCAGGATGAATGGCAAGGAACTGACACCCAAATCAGATCTGAAGTACACCAGCCTGTGCACATTGATGAACAACCTAGAGAACCACATTTGTGTGACAGAAGGCGCAGAAATTGGTTACCATTAAATGCATATAATATTCCTTTAATTTCCAATGCGGTGAAAAACATGGCAGTGAGACTTGGCCATATGTGATGATCACTATGTGTGAGTTTGTACATATATACATACATATATATATATATAGAGAGAGAGAGAGAGAGAGAGATACATGCTTCACATTGACTCCAGCAAATGCTAGCCAGTGTTGATATCTGAGTTGCATTTAAAATGATATTGTACCACCTCTGCCCATGCAATCTGGTTTGTGGCAAAAAATATGAAATTATCTCCACGATATTGTTGTTCTTCTTTGTTGTCCTTATGTACATTTTGTTTAAGTAGTACACAATTCCTTATTGACACATTAAAATTAATAAAATGTGAGTGATATCACTTTGGAATTGAACCCATGGACAAAAAGGAACATAAACTTCTGAACTCTATATATTAACAGTTAAGGCCTCAGAGGAAATGCCATCCCATGTGTATACAATGAGGACTAAAAATTCAGGGAAGACTAAAAATATACCTACTTCTGACAAGCCTGTGACTGTTACACTATGGGTCTGACTCCAAAAGACTTGGCCTCAGTGTAAGTGGCCACTTACACCGACAACAGGCTGCGATTAGGTCCTTTGGAATCTAGTCCCTATAGTGAGCCTGTTTAAAGATAGGTCTTTCACTGAAGTAAGTTCCTTACACTGAGAACAAGTCTTTCAGAATCAGGGTAGACTTAACACTAAGAGCAACTGTTTTGGAATGTGGCCCATTATTGAGTTCCTTTACTGGAGTAATATACTGAGGCAAAATTGGTTCTGTGGAAAATGTTCTCATTCCATTTATTTTTGTAATGTCTTCAATGCTAAATGATGTGTGCTGAATCCAAGTTTATTTGTGTGGACGACTGCAAAGTCTTAATGCATGCATAATTATTTTTTGAGTTTCTGCCATAGTACATAAACTGCTAGTTGTCTATGGTCATTCTTGAACAGTGACAATGCTCCATGCCCATACTTCTCAAACTGGAAACATCAAAAATCTGGACAAAGGCCAATGAAATGTAGCTACAACTGGCCAAAAAACTTGAAGAAGATTAACATAAAATTTGCATGCATAATTATGTAACCCACCCACTCCAATGAGATTGTGGGATACCAACATTTAAACGCAAATTGAAAAACAGACAAAATATTAAGTAATACAAAATATAACCAGAGCAATAGTGTTTTATTTCTATTAACATTTGAACTTGTCTAAAACTAAAATGCAATTTTCTTTTATAAAATTAAAATTAACTGCTATACTAACATTAAATAACAAAAATATAACCAAAACAATAGTGTTTTATTGATATTAACATTTGAGCTTGTATAAAACTTTGTACTTGTATAAAACTAAAATGCAATTTTCTTTTATGAAAATAAAATTAACTGTTAGACTCATAAAATTAAAATAAATATATTTTCTATAAAAAAATCAAATACATTCTTACAACTGCTAAACTGATATACTATTTAAATAAATATAAACTAGATAAGCTCTAACTACTAAACCAGTATAAAATAAAACTAAAATAAATCCAAATAACATATTTATATAAAATAACAACTGCTAAGTTCTGCTCCTGAGTAACTATTAAAGTAGTATAAAGTTGAAATACAATTTATTTTATAAAAACATCAAATAAGTTTTACCTACTAATTACTAAACTAATATTAATATTAACATCACAAACTTAACTACTAAAGTAAGGACTAAACTAATACCAAAGTAAACAGAATCACAGTTCACAGAACTGCTTCCTCTTCACTTTCTTCAGCCATGATGGCCTCTGGGTCTGGAAGCTCTGCCTGGTGGGCACGTTCTCTGTTGTAAAGTGCAGTTGCCCTTTTTGCTACCTGTAGAATGGGTAGTGGAACTTCAATAGAAAAACAGTCATTGTCCTCATTCATTTTGATTGCTAACAATGAATTAAGTGTTTGACACAATGACTGCATCAACTCTGTTTTAACATTTCTCACTATGCTGAATGCTTGCTTGGGCTCAGTATTTGAATATGGAAAACAAAGCAACATTAATATGAACTGCTTAAATTCAGGCATTCCTTCCACTTCAGGGCTTTTCAGGACTGTTGACCAGTACTTGATGAAATGTGCATCTGTTTCAGAGTCCTGGCCGTCCTGTTGTTGTGGCCAGTTGAATTAGTAAGCTGGTAGATGGCAAATTCATCTTTAAGATGATATACATTCTTGTGACTTGTAGACTCCTAGACAAGTTGCAATGCTTGTACCAACTGCATTTTTGAGATTTAATTTCAAAGAAGGGTTCAATAAACTGCCAGTATTATGCAGTATTGCATCACTAATAGGCAAATGTTTTTTTTTTCTTTTTCATGACTGCAACATAAAATGATTTTACTTTTTTATAGGTGGTGCGCACTTACAGTACTAACAATGTCATCACTCATCACCGTTTTCATCCAAATATTTTGCAACATCAGGTCCAACATGAATGCAGTATAAAATGTTACTGCCATCCTCAAGAACATAATTACTGGTAGTACTGATATTACATAGTAATTCTATAGTGGCACGTAGCTTCAATAACCTGCATGTGTACACCTGCAGGAGCTTTGTGATATCATTGTACAGACTTAAAAGTTGACTGCTTCTGGCCTACAGTTGCACACTGTACTTAGGGAGAGACTCCATATGACACTTCAGGAAAAGGAATACCAGTTTTACCTCATGACTATTCAGCCTTTCTGTTATGAGGTTTACTGGAAGTATGACAAGAATGCAGGCCACAGGTCCAGTATTCACTTTTACAACTTTATGAAGACACAGCCAATGAATTGGGGTATGTCAGATAACTATAAGCAGCTCAATATCAACACATAATGCAAATTTTCTAGCTTCTGTTGCCTCTATGCACTATGTGAAACCTGATTAAAAATGCCTGATGTTAAGTCTTATACAGGTGATGTCATTGCTTTCAAACCTGATTTGAAGCAAAGGTCTGCTATATGGCAGTCAACCCATATTGAAGAGATCATGACTGAGAGTCTTTAAACATGACAATTCAGAATTGTGTTTATCTACTCTGACTGCAGCATTATATGATGAGTATGCAGCCATATTACTTGTTGGAATATTGAATCTCTGAAGACTTTATATAAGTCAGTTACATATCACTTCACCTGTACCTGTCACACTAACAGGCATGTCTAAGAGCCAAACAACATTTTCACATTTTGCCTGGTCAAAAACTCCCACCAGATATCACAAGGAGTTTATTATCTCCCATATCAGTGCTCTGTTCTAAATAAATGCAATATGGTTGCTTCCAACAAACTGCTGCTGAATCTTCCTGATATATTGGACCCATGACATTACATGTAATGCATGCAGACTAAGTGGTTCCACAGCTTCTCTTCTTCAACACTTCAAGACCATTAAAGTGTTTTTTTCATGTATTTCAGCAGATGAGCCACAGCACCAAATAGGTTATGCTCTGCAGGTAAGGCAACAAATCTCACTTTAGCTATTAACACTTTCTGGCTGAACTTGCTTGCCAGGCTTGGGTGGCAAACATGTCTGTTACTTTCTTTCCAGATGCAACTCATTTTACATTCATAGGTTCATAGGTAGGTTCTAGATTATCAGCCCTAGGACCTGTACAAGCCTAGCCAAAAAGGTACCCTGGTTTCGCCACCCAAGAAAATTATTTTCTTGTGCTCCTGTCGAGCAGAGCCACAGAGGTGATCCCCGGGTTGAATTTCCTATTTCCCATCCAGTCATCAAGATTTTTCTTGAAGAGTGCTAATGAGAAGCTTTGTTTGCTATGGATAGGTAGTTTGTTTCAGAGTATGAGAAGTCTCTGAGACAGGAATCTATCCCTCCAGCATGTTCTGTTTATTGTGGTGACAAGGTTTAGGTCCCTAGAGCGTGTAGCTCAGAGGGATTGGGATTTCTTTAAGTGGAGCATGTCCAACAGCTCTGTGTCTGACATAGACTCAGAATTAGTCCAAAATGACAAAAAATATACTGAACCCACAGACATTGCCAACATCCTAGCTGACAGGTTCAGCACAAACCCCCCTCCCCTCCCCACCAAAAGGGAAAATATCAATCCCGGCAGAGTGCTGCCCCCCTGACATCTCAGATGCTCAGGTAAGAACCGCCCTCTCCAAAGCAAAAAACACAGCATCAATGGGACCAGATGGTGTCCCGGGCTGTGTCCTACATGAACTCCAAGAAGAGCTAAACCCAAACATAAAACTAGTGTTCAATCTCAGCCTTACTACAGGATATGTACCCAAAGAGTGGCGTACAGCAACAGTGGTCCCTCTCCACAAAGGTGGTGCCTCAACGGATCCTGGAAACTATCACCCCATAAGCCTGACTAGCTTGGTCTGCAAAGCTATGGAAAGGATCATCATGGACCTCATAAATAAAGATATTGGGGACCTACAGACACTGGATCCTACCCAGTTTGGCTTTGTTAAGGGCAGATCCTGCCTCTTAAACCTGGTTGATTTCTTTGAAACAGTCACCAAGGCCATTGATGAGGGGGAAGATAGTCCAAACAGCCTACCTGGACCTCGCAAAAGCCTTCTATACAATACCCCACTCGGGCATTATAGATAAGCTCACCAGCTTAAATATAAACCCCTATGTCACTAGATGGGTTTCAAACTGGCTCAAGGACAGAACCCACATAATTAGAATTGCTGGAGCCATGCCAGACTCCAAACCAGTTACAAGTGGCATCCCACAAGGCTCAGTCCTGGGACCTCTCTTGTTCGGTATATATTTCTCGGAGGTACAGGCCAACACGGAAGGACTGTGGCTGACCAAGTTTGCAGATGACTGCAAACTGGGTGCCATAATCGACTCTCCAGCCGACACAAGCATCCTCCAAAAGGGCCTCATAGAAACAGACAACTGGTGCCAGAGCCATGGCCTCAAGCTAAATGCCAACAAGTGTATAGTCATCCCCTTTGGCAAAAACAAAGTGCCCACAAATTACCACATAGGTGGTAATCCATTAAGTACAGAAGAAGTAATTAGGGACTTGGGGACCCAGGTTGATAACAGTCTCTCATTTGACAACCACGTGGCCAAAGTGGTTAGAAAAACATTTTATATAGCCCACCTAATCATGAAGGGATTCACATCTAGATCAGGGGAGGTCATCGTGCCTCTTTACTCATCCCTCATTAGGCCCATAATTGAGTACAAAACCCCTTTTGGGATGTACCTTACCAGACACCTGCAGCAACTGGAAAGACCCCAAAAGTACCTCACCAAGAGGATCAAAGGGCTCAAACAGATGCCATATGCTGCCCAGTTAAAGAAACTCCAGCTCTACTCAGTGGCATACTGCCTGTTCAGGGGCGATCTGTGCCTGACATATAAAGCCATGTCCAACCCGGAATTAATGGACATGCTGCACCTCAGAAAATCCAAATCCCATCGAGCTATGCTCGAGACTTGAACCTCAGCACTGAAATAAATAGGACATGCTGGAGGGACAGATTCATAACCCAGAGGCTCCCTTCACTCTGGAATAAAATCACATTCCAGGTTAGGCAGAGTCCCTCATTGACTCTCTTCAAGAGGAATCTTGATGAGTGGATGGGAGATCGTAGGTTTAACCAGGGTATCACTTCTGTGTCACTGTTAGACAGAGGCACAGTATACTAACCTCAAAAAAGGGCATAGTAAAATTAATTTAAAATGGGTGGCGAAAGCCAAACCCATTCTGGCTAGGCTTATAAATGCCCTAGGGCAGATAGCCTAGTATGAACCTATGAATCTATAGCTTTGTACGTTAGGCAGAGACTGCCTCTGAGTAGGTGATATGTGACGGAGTAAAGCAGGAGATTTTTGAGATGGGCTGCATAGGGCATCTGTTTGAGACCAGTAATCCTCTTTCTGAGGCATTTCTGCAACCTTTCCAGTTGTTGTAGATGTCTTGTGAGGTACATATCAAAAGGGGCATTGTACTCTATAATAGGTCTGATGAGTGATGAGTAGAGGGGAACAATTACCTCTTTTTTCCTAGATGAGAAACCTTTTGTGATGAGGTGTGCCACATAGAAGGATTTCCTGGCTACAAGTGGTGATGTGATTATAAAAGGAGAGACTACTGTCCACCTGTGTCCCAAGGTCTCTTATCACACTTTTGGTGTTAAGTAGACTACCACCTATGTGGTAGCTCATGGGTACAGAGTTTTTACCAAAGGGGATGACAATGCACTTTTTGACATTGAGCTTGAGGTCATGGCTTTGACACTAGGCATCTGTCTCAGTGAGGCCCTTTTGTAGGATGTCCACATCATTAGGAGTTTCAATTATGGCTCCTAGTTTGCAGTCATCTGTGAACTTCATTAGCCAAAGACCTTCTGTGTTAGCCTGTACATCAGAAAAGTAGATACCAAACAGGAGAGGACCCAGGACTGAATCCTGTGGTACTCCACGTGTCACTGGTCTGAAGTCGAATTTGGAGTCTGCTACTTTCACAGTGTGGGTTCTGTGAATGAACCAGTTGGCAACTGTCAAAGGAAAAATATACTTTAAAAATGATCAAAACATGGTAGGTTCAGGTTAAGGTACTTTAATCTTGCAGCAAGGAGACAAAAACATGCCAATACAGAGTTTGTCTAACCAGAAACAGGAAATGCATTCATTTTTATAGGTTATCAAATTAATCCTGTCCTACCATGCTGACGTAACAGATTACCACCTTTTCATCATCATCTGATGACCATCTTTCCCATGAATTTCTGCTGATTTAAACAATTTTTGTGTGAAACTTCCTGAGGAAAACAACATGGCCTTGGTTACTTTCAGTTAGATACTTGTTATGTTACATTCAAGATACTACAGCTAAATCAAGCACAATGCTAGCAGTTCATTTCTCTAATAATCCTCTGTCTTCCTTATCTCTAAATTACTGCAGCTGCAGAGGTTCCCATCCTCTGGACAAGACTGTTTGTCTAGAATCATTACATTTATAATATAGCATATTGTTCATTCATATACTTCTGACCTAGCAGATTAACACCTGCTTCTCAAGTACATTTCCACAAGGCATAAACAAGAATATTGCTGTGCTAGCAGTTACTAGGTCAGAGGGCAACTTGCAAGTTTCAGTAAGCATGCTGAGTTTTAGAAAAACATCTTTTTCAGTCTCATATGAAACTCAATTTGTATAAATCACAGTGCATGAAGAATAGAATGAAAAGCATATTAAAAACACTTGATTATTAATTTGGCATTAAGAATACACATATTAATACATATTTTTTCTAACATCTCCCTCCTGTTAATACTTTTTATTCTATTTTCAAAAAAGGATAAACAGCTTGCTTCTTTTCCTAACCCCTTCCATTCAGGATTTGCAGCTAAGAAAGTCATTCAGTTTAAACTTTTATGAAAATGTCTCGCATTCTAGCAGCTCTTCAAATTCAGTACTTTAATACATAGTCTCAGATTCGGATATATCTATGAATTCTTTAATTAATTTCTTCATGCAGGGGATTCCACAACAAATACAAACTCCTATTAGGAGTAATCCTACCCCAATAACAATCAGTATGTTCATAAAACTGGAGCCCCACCCCCCGAAGGCATTCTGAAAAAACTCTGTCAGAGGGTTTGGGCCTGGTTTGGTCATGGCCGACACTTGCTGAATCACCTCGAGATGGTCGTTGATCTCATGCTGATGGTCAGGAATGAACACACAGCACTCTTCTTTGATTAAAACGCAAGTTCCGCCTCTCGCCGCTAGGGTGAAGTCAAGAGCCATTCGGTTTTGAAGCACTACAGTTCTCATGGTATTCACTTCATCAGTTATCAGTTCAAGGGCAGAAAAAGTTGCATTACTCATTATTTTGAGAAGTTTGGACAGTTTTCGCAGCTCCCATATTGATTTGAATCTGCCATACATGGGTGATATACCTGCCCAGGATATAACAGCATCACTCAAGTCCATGTGCACAAGTTTGGTTCCCACATTACGATGGTCTTTCCACCCTGCTTCGATTTGTCCCACTGGATTCTCAGGTTTCTTAACAGTCTTTTTGGTTATGTCTCGAGTATTTCGAATACTCCCCTGAGGCAAAACTGCAGTGTGTCGGATGGCCGGAACCAGGTACCCCAAAAAACAACTGCCAGACCAATTCTCAGGTAACCATTTATATGCCTTTTTACCACATGCAAAATAACAGTCTTCTACCTTAGTTATTACTTTGTTACGAAATGACTGCCCTGCATGAAACATTTTCCTATCTATCACTGACAACTGTTTGAAAAGTACAGGATTATGCTGTACCTGATCAAGAGTTTTATGCATAGATTTCAAAAATGAGTCATAATCTGTACTACAAGATCCGCTTAAATCATTTGGTTTTCTATAACATTTATACTGTACAGTAACATTGCATTTACTCCATCCAACTTGGATGGTGTCATTTTTATAAAAACATACAATTCCTTTTTGTGTCACAGGCAAATACAGTGCTACCTTATCTTCTGCTTTAATAGCGACTGTGTCAAAAAACAGATTTCCCAGGTCTCATTGACCCCTAGGGGGATACCAGTCATTAATAAACCCCCGTATGCTGTTGGTATGGCCTTACAGACCCAGCAGTTAGAAACATTAAAAGTCACTGCGTACACACGTGTAATTGCCTGATAAGTGTTAAAGTTCGGATGCCAGTCTATGTTTGGTTCTTTATGTCTAATCAGTTCACCCTTTGTGGCAAGAAAAAAGAATGGCCACAGCAAAAAGAACAGTGTGATCAATATTGCAATAAAACAATCATACAAGTTTTCTGAGGTTGCTCTATGTCTCTACTCACTCTGTATCTGGCCATTTTGTTCTTGTTGTGCAACAGTAACAAAGTTTTTGTCCAGTTCAAAGTTTTTAACCAGTTTACAGTGCGTCAAATGAATCCAGGAAGCTCATTCTGCAATCTTGACTGCAGTGGGTGTTGACAGCAGTACCTGGTACGGACCTTCCCACTTTGGAGAACTCCAATTCTTCCATTTCACAATCTTCACACAGTCCCAAGTGCCTGGGGCTACTGGTGCTTCCGATTTCGATTGCTCTTTATCTGAAACAGAATTTAACTGCAAAAGTTTGTTATTCAAAAATCGCTTCATATATCCTGCAAGTGAACTGTCAGCCTCCTGCTCTGTAGACATGAGAGGTTTCCACTGAGGTGTATAATATGCCCTCCCAAACAAAGTTTCAAAAGGAGTTAATCCCTTTACATTTGGAACAGTTCTCATGCTCAACAGTGCTAAAGGCAAACAGTGCACCCAATTTTTCTGTGTCTCTCTTATCAATTTCCTAAGCTTATTCTTCAGTGCCCCATTGTGCCTCTCTACTAGCCCTGCAGATTGAGGGTGGTACGCACAGTGGTTCTTTAATTATATTCCAAAATAATGACTGAGTTGTTGGATTGTTTGGTTCACAAAATGTATCCCGTTATAACTATAAATCTTTTCCGGTATACCAAATCTGGGTATAATTTCTTTAACGAGGACCTTTGCAACAGTAGCTGCATCTGGATTTTTAGTTGGAAACGCTTCTACCCATTTGGAAAACATGTCTATAATAACAAGGCAATACTTCTTATTCTCACACTTATTCATTTCTATGAAATCCATACATATAGTATGAAACGGATATGGTGGTGTAGGAAAATTCCCTCGTTTAGGCTTCAATGCCCCTTATGCATGATGCTTGTTACAAACATGGCATGCTGCACAAACATTTATTGTATAGTTTATAAACCCGTAGGTTGTAAACACTTGATTTACTAACTGTACCATCCCCCCTGTTGAGACATGGCTCTGCCCATGGCTCAACAATGCTGCATATCTAAATAAATTAGATGGCAAAATCGGTTTCTTTTCCTTGGAGATGTACAGTCCCTTTTCGAGGATTGCTCCTCGTTTTATCCACTTTTGTTTCTCAATATTTGTAGTAAGTGTCTGCATTGTTTTTAACATTTCTAAATCTAAAATCTCTGAGGGTTGCAATTCCTCACTCAAAAGAAAAGTTTCTGTGGCTGAGGCTGCCTGCTTTGCAGCTGTATCAGCCCGTGCATTACCTTTTGAAATTCTATCCTATTGTTTTGTATGGGCTACGCATTTGCAAATAGCTACTTTTTAGGTAACTGAATTGAATCTAACAAGTCTAAAATAAGTTGCGCATGATTAATCAGTTTACCAGTAGATGTTATCATTCCTCTATTTTTCCACTGTTGCGCAAAAACGTGTACAGTAGAAAAAGCATACTGACTGTCAGTATAAATGTTCACTTTCTTACCTTTTGCTAAGGTACATGCCCTTGTTAAGGCAATCAATTCTGCTGCTTGTGCAGATAAGTTGTGTGGTAAAGATCTTGCTTCTAAAGTTTCAGTATCAGAAACGACTGCATACCCCACTAGGTTCTGTCCTGTAGGACCCCTCCTGCATGAGCCATCCACATAGCATGTCACCTCGGCATCATCCAAGGGAACATCCGTAAGGTCTTGTCTAGGTAATGTCTTTTGCTAAATCTCCTGCAGGCAGCAGTGCGGTTTGTCATCTGCAGGGGTTGGAAGCAAAGTTCTTTTTTTTTTTTTTTTTTTTTTTTTTTTTTTTTTTTTTCAAAAAACTTTTTATTGAATTTTTAACAAGACAGAACTATATCAACAACAACAAAATTGGAATACATATGAAAAATGAAACATTAAGAGATATTTATGAAGATACAATTTGTAAAATGAATGATTTGTCACAATGTATTTTGAGAATATACATTTAACTATTTACATTATATACAAATGTTAACCAAAGAATATATCGAGGTAAGTATTAATCTAAAATAAAAATGAGTATAAAAATATAAATGAGACTGAGGTCTACAAATCCCAAAAAGAAGGTGGCCATCTATACGCTATTAATAATATGTAACACCTTTTCTATAGCTTTGCTAATAAATGTTAACTTCTTGGGACTTTGCACTATCATTTTCAAGCACTGATGTATGTGTGGACCAAAATTTTAAAATTATTCCAATTCAATTTGGTTCGATCCAACCAATTTTGAGTGATATATAATTTCATAAGTGAACATATGTATATTAACACATGCATATCCAATTTAGAGAGATAAGTATTTGGTAAGTGTAGTAGTGCAGTTTCCCAAGATAAGGTAGATTTATGATATCCCATTTTCTGTAAACGAACTTTTAGGGAGGTCCAAAGTTTGTGTGAATGATAACAAGACCAAAAAATGTGTAAAAGATCTGCATTAGGATGTGAACAACAAGAACAAGAGGGCGATTTATTAGAATCAAATTTATTAAGTTTAGAAGGAGTAAAATATGCATTATTGTTAATCATTAGTTGAGTGTAGAAGAGTTTTTTGAAGGGTGAATATTCTAATGTAATTTTGATAGCTGAGAGTTTCTGATTTATAGATATGTGAGAGTTGTATTTGTCCCAATAAGTGGAAAAAAGACACACTGCATTATGAATTATTTGATTTATAAGATTATAAGATTTAGATAACATTTTCTCTGGGAGCATGAGGACTTTTAAAAACACATTATAGTTGTTAATATCTGTGCTATCTACAATGATGTGTATAAATTTAGCATTAATAACATCTCTCAATTGACGTAGAATGGTTAGATAATTAATATTAACTTTGAGAGTTTTACGATATTTGAGAGAGTTTCGTTTGTATTGTATCAGATCCCACACAGTAAGATCCTTAATCAGAGGAAAATTTGAAAGATTAAAAGAAATATTATCTAAACTAATGTTAGGATTTAAATGGAGAGGTTGCATTAATTGAAATGTATTTTCTAAATTTACAAGTTTTAACAGTTCTTGAAAAGCAATAATTTTTTGTTTTAAAGAATTAGGAATTTTTAACTTATTCATGACACCTATTGAAAGGAAAGGAAGAGCTAGAGGATTGATGTTTTTAGTTAAAATATGTTGATACCATAATTTTGTCCAAATAGGATATTGACTATACTTCTCAGTCTTTATATTTAAAATAGTTAATAATTTATTGGCCGAGATAATCAAATAATAAAGATGAAAATTGGGAAGACCAAGTCCTCCCCTATTTTTAGGTGAGATTAGCTTAATGTAAGAAATTCTTACTGATTTAGGAAACCATAAGAAGTTAGCCAAAGTTTTATTAATTTTTGAGAAAAAGGATTTTAGAATCAGCTGATCCACAGCGTTGAATTGAAATAACAATCTAGGAAGAATATTCATTTTTATTATAGCTGCTTTTGATAAAAGTGATAAATTTAGCAGTTTCCATCTATTCAAGTCAAGTATAATCAATGACCACACTTTAGCTAGATTATTTTGAAATGTGGAGAGACCATTATGGTTTATATGAATCCCTAAATATTTGAAATTTTGAACTATCCGGAAAGTGAAGTCAGGAAACAAATATGACTTGTGAGCAAGTGGATTTATGGGAAGAATATATGTTTTTTGAGTGTTAATCTGATATCCAGAGACCTTTGAGAATTTTTCAATGGAACAAATTAGTTTAGAAAAATCTGAGCTGGGTGTTTGAAAATATATTATAAGATCATCTGCAAAAGCGGACAAACAAACTTTAGTGTTAAAAATTCTAGGTATATTATGGAAGGTATTTTGTGTTATATATAATAGTAGAGGTTCTATATATAAATTAAATAGGAAAGGAGATAATGGGCATCCTTGCTTTGTGCCATTAGTGATCTTTATATTTTTGGATATTTTCCTATTGATGTAAAGAAAAGTATAAGAGTTTTTATATAGTATTTTAATAGAGTCTATATAAGTAGATGGTATATTGAAACAAGACATAATGTGAAACAAAAAGTCCCAATTAACCCTATCAAAAGCCTTAGCGGCCAAGAATTAATGCATACATAGGATTTGAATTATTTTTGGTAAAATGGATAAGAGCATCAATTGTCAAGGTATTATCCCATGAATGTCTATGTGACATAAAGCCCGCTTGTTCCATAGAAATTAAAGATGATAAAACATTTTTTAATCTATAAGCAAGTAAAGAAGCTAAAATTTTTATATCAATGTTAATCAAGGAAATAGGCCTATAATTATTAGGATCAGTTTTTTCTTTGTCTCTTTTCAGAATTAAAATGGTTTTTGAGGTATTCCAATACAAATCAGATATACCATGAATCATTATATAATTAAAAATTTCAAAGAGAAGGGGTGAAAGTACAGATGAGTAAATTTTAAAAAATTCGGGTGTGAAGCCATCTGGTCCCAGTGATTTACTGGTCTTAAGTCTACTAATAGCTTCCGATATTTCTTTAACAGTCAGTGGGGCAGAGAGTGTGTTTTTTTGACGATCATTTAATCTAGGAAATTTAATAGAAGACGCGAAGTTCACTATCTGTTGTTTATCCCTAGAATTATTTTCCTTTGAGTATATCTCTGAGAACAATGATGTAAAAAGCTGCAAAATTTCCTGATCAGTGTTGTAACTCTTGTTATTATATTTTAGTGACGAAATTCTAGGAAGAGATTGGTTACCTTTTATTATTCTGGCTAACATTTTAGAAGGAACCTGTGCCCATTCGGAGTATGTAGCTAATAACCTTTGCTCTGAAATGGTAAGGTTATGTTGATGTAGAAGCAATAATTCTTTTTGGGAACTCAATAATATTTCATATGTAGAGGAATCGGGACATGTTCTATATTGATTTTCCAAATTTTGAATTTTTAATTTTAACTGTAATTCTTTATTTTTGTATTGTTTTTTTTAAAATATGATGCTTTGTTAATTAATATACCTCTAAGAGTTGCCTTGCATGCTGCCCATTGTATATCTAAAGGGATATCTGTTTTGACTAAATTAAGATATGTTTCTTTTATTGTTTCAGTTATTAGTTTATGTGTGTTTTCATTTGAAAGTAAATTATTATTCAATGTCCAACTATTATATGAGAATAATTTTGGTGCATGTGAGTCCAAACTAATTCCAAGAGATATTCTGGAGTGGTCAGAAAAATATCTAGGTTCTAGAGAGTAATTAATCTTCCTATGAGTAAGACAGCTAGAAATAAGAAAAAAATCTAATCTTGACCATGATTTATAACATTTTGAATAATATGTGAAAAAGTCTTTTTTATCATATTGTGTTATGAGAGAGATAGGGTCTGTAAGATTTAAATCTATTATAATTTCTTCCAAAGCAATGGATGCTTGAAAGTTGTACGAGGAAGATCTACTAGTACGATCAGTTTCAGGATTAATGATAGCATTCCAATCCCCCCCAGAACTAAATAATGATCTTTGTAAGAAGATAAAATATTATATATTTGTATAAAGAAGATATGTTGTTGTTCACAAGGGCCATAAAGATTAAAAAGTATAACTGGCTTGTCAATGTTATGAAAACTGGAAATAATGTAACACCATCTTCCATTCACATCATGTTTCACATCTGAAATAGTTCCCTGAAATGTGTTTTTAATTATAATGGCTACCCCGCTTGATTTTGTGCTATTACCAGTTGCAACTATCATTTTAATCCATTTCTTGTTTTTTTCCTTATCGAAATCTTCTTTAGTTAGGTGTGTCTCTTGTAAAAAGCAAATATTAGCCTTTGATTTGAATAACAAATGAAATAGTAGGGATCTCTTTTTTTTATTTTGCAATCCTCTCACATTCCATGAGTCAATATTTAATGTCATAATATTAATTAAAGATAGATATATTACTTATAACTAAGATTTGACAAAATGTAATATTAATTTTAGACCTCAGTATCTTATACCTGTTATATTGAATCATAATGTCTCCCTAAAAAAGTTGTTTTAAAGATTCTATAAAATTTCTTCCCAAGTACCCCAGTGCCTAGCCACCCAACCCCTACTAGAGAAGAAAAATAAAATGAATTATATAAGTGAATTTGGTTAACATTTTCAATGTCAATTGCAATGTATGAACATAATAAACTTTGTATATTTGCTTAACTAAACAAAAAAACCTTATTATAATATCAAACATATTTACATATATAACTGAAATCAAGATGTCCAACATGCACAATCCCTACTCACTTATTCCTTGTATAAGCTCCAATTTTGAGTAGAATATATAGCAAATTAAAGAAATTCCTCAACATTGTATTTCAGATATTAATGAATCAGATTTATGTATATATTACTACATAAGAAAAGTATAAGGAAAAATAGGTTTGATGTTACCCCATATATATAATGCTTGTTGAACTAACTAATATTGATTGTGTCAAAGATAAATTACTGTTATAACCAAGCATAGGATAAACATATATATAGCATAAACAAAATGTATTGAAATCAAACAAATACTTAAACAGTAAAAACATTGTGATTCATTCTGATGATATTTGTGAACAGTAATAACAATAATGACTAACTCAGAGTGTAAACATATGAAACTTAGTTTTGAAAAAACATTCATGACTATACCCCCTTAAGCACCTTTCAACTTTCATCCCTAGAGCAAATGAATGCAATATTATAAAATTATATAGTTGAGAGATATTTCTTAAATTAAATACAACAGTAAACTGTTATTATATGCTCTCTGTCATTCTTTTGTATGTACTCTTAAAATAGTTTAAACAGAACAATTACCCTTTAGCGAATACATGTTTCTATCTGTGTCTGTTGTTTTTTGAGGTGTATGTCTTCGTTTAGACTTGCCATTCCATAACTATAATTCACTTAGTACAGTATAGTTTTTGTATAATTTCTTATATATATTTTATATAATAGCTATATATAAAGCTTTTCTCCCAGTGCAATCGCTAAAGGTGATAACCAACCCAGTCAGACTTTCCTGATTAACAAATGTAAAATAGGTAAAGTAAGTATGTCTGAATACCATTTATGATTTCCTTGTTACTGGGTGTTTGGGTTGTATGTTTTATATGCATTCAGAAACCTGCACATTTAATACATATTTCTTTCAAGAAGTTTCCCTTCAACAAATATTGTCTCTCTCCTTTTGTGAAGCAGTGTCAAAGTAATGAGAAGCACACACATTTATATGAAGCACGTAGCATAAAGATAAATATTTTTATAACTGTTGTGATATTTGCAATTCTGTTTGCATGTTTCTGTTTTGACAGGGCATATTCCCTTAAGGTAACTTTTCTGAGTCATAGCATTTATAAATATTAACATCACAAATTGTGTTTGCTATATAATTGCCTCAAGGAAATATTGGAAAGCCTTATGACTGTAATAATTAGAGCTCATCCCTTCTCCATGAACCACCTTTGTATTGAGAGTAAGTACAATCTGGTATAGACAACACAGATGACATTTTAATTAGTCAATATGAGAAATGTATCAGACACTTTCCTGAAATTCAAGCTGTAACTTTTCAAAGGTGATCTGAAATCTCTCAGCCGTATTATTACTATGTTACAATTAATATGGTTATGCAATGAATAACCTGGGGTGACAAATATCTTGTGAGACTAGTGTATTTATGGCCATACCCATCATTCAGTATCCAAGCAAACGATGTCCCTCTGCAGAATCATCTGTTTCAGATTTCTCTGCATGGAACGGCATCCTCACAAGCGCACCAGTCACTTAATCTCTGGGCTTCAGGACATCCAGCACACCTTTTCTTGAGGAAAATGACAAGACTGAATCCTGTATCAATCTCCGATAACCCCAACGATGATGTCTAAAGAGATTCCCCCCCTCAGGTCCTGTATAAAGGCCCCTCGTTTCTCTTATACACCCGATAATCACACCTTTCACCTTTCAAGACTCTGTCTATTCAGCTTGACAAAGCCACTAGGATATGACTACCTTGCTCACCCCCAACTCACTCTCTTCAAATTTGTCATGAAGCTTTCCATTAGTTTATTTAATTAGTGGATCATCGCATTAACATGAACAGTCTACACCAAACCCACTTGTTTTGATGAGACCCAATCAGCTGGCCCCAAAGCCGCGATCAATACCCGACCAGCTGTCTACAGATGCAGGACCTTCCCCTCCGAACTTCCACCTGTACATAAATGCGTTTTATTTCTGGAACACTGAGCACCCACTGTGCTTTCCGTGATATGGCCCCAGAATATGTTATAAATTTCAGATCATACAAAATGTGTCCATTATATATGAGCGAATCGCTCTCTGAAGCGATTCAACCAAAGGGACAACAGAAACAAGTGAAAGATTCAGTGTACGTGAATTAGTGCACTTTTCATTTCAAGAGCTATCTCTACCTTAACACTGCGAATCTCCGCTACAATGGTGACGTCACCGCCGAGCTCCGTATCTTCATGAAGGTGCGTGGCTTAGAGCTAGCATCTGTTGATGAGGTAAATAGAAGATTTTCTCTCAGATTAGTCTCGAGAGTCTTAATAACTCCCTCCAAAATGATTATGACTAAACTAAGGCACTGTAGATGCTTAAGCTAAGAAAAAAGAAAAAACACTTGTACGCTATTTGGGGAGACACAAATACAAATATTTACAATGCTAAATCAACTTTAAATGCCTACACCTTGCTTGTGAAAAAAAAAGCATATAAGCACATAACAAATTAGCGTTTTTCCCTTTTCTTCAAGTAAAAAAAGAAATATATTTGTGTTTATATATTTAGGCACTGTACATATTCTTGACAGAAGCAAATATTAAAGGATTTATATCTCTTATTTTCTGTAATAGCCTAACATTTATGAGAAAATTGTCATAGTAGCATTTAACATGTTGTAATTAAAACTATACATAAAAACTGAATCTCAAACAGTGAGGGAACCACAAGACTTATTTAAGGGCTGAAAGCTGAGTTTAAATTTCTGGCTTCACCATAAAGAAAGCAAAACACTTCCTGTTTTCTAAAGAGAAAAGGAATGAAAAACATATTTGTGTATATATAAACATTCTGTATACCTTTGTTAAGAATATATTTCACAATAAAATAAACTTATTAACTGTATGTAAATATCCTGTATAAGAAAGAAATATATGTATATATTTTCAACACATCTGTACCCAAATAGATATATAAAATGTTAGGAAATTGAATCCGAAGCTTTTTGAATGCTTTAAAAACATCTTTTGCTCCCTTAGGATCAGAACAGATAAACTTTTTTCATTAAATGTAAAAGACAAAGTGTTTGGATAAGACATGCGAAATCTTATCCTCTTTGATTAATTCTGCACAATAGGGAGAAAGCTTTTGCCTGTTTAGTTTTATTTGAGGAGGAAAATCCTGTGAGAATGATAACTTATGCGATTTCCATACAAACAGTTTTTACTTTTAGCTGCTTGCAAGATTTGAAAAGCGCCTTGAAAATTTAACAATTTTGTATATATTATCCTTGGTGAAGAAGCATCTTGACTTGCGTAGAGCTCTGTGTGCTCTCTCAACAGTTATGTTTTTGAGGATGCTTCACAGTTTAGTAATGCTTCAAAATACACTTGGACACAGACAACAGATTATTATTATCAAAAGATTCTGGCAGACCACGAATAATAATGTTGTTTCTATGGCTCCTGGCTTCTAAGTCTATCAATTTAGATTGTATTTCAGAAATAGTTTTATCTTTGGATTTTAAATCGCTTTCCAATGACTCAATTTTATCTCCAAAGCTGAGTTACTGTTTTCAATAGTACTCATTCTGTCATTTATTTGCTTTAATGTATCACCAAAGTCAGTAAATTTTTCTGAAAAGTTCTGAATGGCACTATGTATAGGCTTTAATGCTAGCTTTAGCTCATCTAAATAAAAGTTTGAGTCATTTAATTCTTTGTTACTTACTTTGGCTGGTTCAGAAGAATTTTGGATGTTCTCAATCTTTGAAGTGTTATCTTTTCAGGTGAGTGAACTGAAGAGAATTTGGCCTTCGTGGCCTGAGCATCCATAGACTGATTTAGTAGCCATGCCCAGAGATTAGATGTTGTAACCAGGGTGACAAGTTCCAGGAAAAATCTGAAGCAGCAGGTGCCCAAGTCAGATAGCTCCACAAACTGTTCTGAGGTAAAATGTGTCTCAAAATAAAAATTCCAAAGACAAAAACATTCCAAATATATGTAGAAAGCTTTGTATAATCCTTTTATGGAAAAAACTGAGGAAAAATATTAATCCCAAGTTGTAAAAAAATAAAGGTGATTCTAGTCTGTGAGGAGCTCAAAGAATAGGGACTAGTCTAGTCGGCAGCCATCTTGGAATCCCGGAAGCAAAGTTGACGGATTCAAAGTTGTGCATCGTTCAATTGTCATATGAGGTTGGCTCAACAGAATGGTCATACAGGAAAGATGCCTATGTGGAGAAAGATATGCTACTTTTTCTTGCAGCAAAATAATTGCGACTGCATGAGGCACTCTCAATGTGAGAGGGTGGAATAACACTACTGAGGCTGAAGCCTGCACTGCCATTGCAGCTGCAACTACTGCTTGTACACAGTGGGGCAAAGACCGTGCCACTGGATCTAACTGTGATGAATAATAAGCTATGGGGCATTGTTTGTCCCCATGTTGCTGTGTCAATACTGATGTCATATAACCTTGCTTACAATCTACAGTTTGGATAAACTGCTTGTTATAGTTTGGTAATCCTAAAACTAAGGATGATGCTATCAATTGTTTCAGCTTACAGAAAGCTGCTTCTGCTTCAGGTGTCCATTGTAATAAATCTTGTGCTGCCATCGGCTTTTTAAATATTAAATCATCCAGTGGAGCAGATGCCAAAGCATAGTTTGGTATCCAACTCCGACAAAAATGAGTAGTTCCCAGGAAGGACATAATTTCCTTCTTGGTAGTTGGTCTAGGTGCTTGTAAAATCGCTGTTTTTCTGTCTTCATCTAAAATGCTACCTTCTTTGGATATTACATATCCCAAGTACTTAACTTGTTTTCTCCAAAGCTGTAACTTGTCTTTGTTTACTTTGTGACCTTGAGTAGCTAAAATTTGTAATAAAGCTATCGTGTCCTCCTTGCATTCTTGCTGGGTGGGAGCTGCCAGCAGAATGTCGTCTACATAAAGTAGAATCTGACTACCTTTCGGTGGGATAAATCCCGCCAGGTTGCTTGCCATTTCCTGTGCAAATATTGTTGGACTTTCACAATATCCCTGTGGTAATCTGGTATATGTGTACTGCTTTCCCTGAAATGTAAATGCAAACCAATAATGGCTGTCAGGGTGTATCGGTATCGAGAAAAATGCATTACTAATGTCTACCACTGAAAAATATTTTTGTTGCTCTCTTTAAATCATTCAGTAAGGTGTGTGGATCTTGCACCGTTGGTGCCCTAGGTATAACTGCATTATTCACAGCCTGTAAGTCTTGGACCATACGCCATTCCCCGTTTGCTTTCTTGACAGGAAATAAAGGTGCATTACATGGTGAATCAGGGGATTCTATTAAAACTCCTTCCTTAAGTGATGCTGCTATGATAGGCTTGATTCCTACCTCTGCATCCTTTCTCAAGGGATACTGTCTTTTCTGGGGCCTAAAAGCTGATTTGGGCATTATGGTAACTGGTCCTGCTGTTCGTATTAGTCCTACATCTGATTTCCCTGCTGACCAGAGAATGTCTGGTATGTCTCGCAAGGCTTTTTCCTCTTCTTCCAATAAGAGTAATACTCAGCTATCCTCACTAGCCTGTGAGTGTACAGCTGGGTGTGTCTGTGTAATCCAGTTCAATTTCTGTTTCTGTAGTCCCTGTTCAGAGAGCTCTAATTCTGTCTGTTTTTCCCACCTTGTGACTTTCTCACTTAAGTCTGCCCATTTTAAAGTTTTGTTCTTAGTCAAATAAACATGTGGCAGTCGATTAGATTTGTAAAGTGCTAAAAATTCCTGGGGCAATGAACAGCTTGCTACACTGTTCTCTTCTTCATCCCAGTACAAGTTTCGCAATACTAGCCTGTTTGCAGGGTTTTGAAACAATTCTCATTCATAATCTTTATCAGGTCCTGGTCTATTACAGTAATATAGAGTACAATGCAACAAATGCTGTTTGTCAATGTCGAGGGAGGGGAACTTGCTGATGGCTACATTCATCAGTTCTTCGGTTACTGCCCCTGGACCAGTCGTAACCAAGTCCTGGCTGTACCAATAATACATTTCACCCTCCGGTCGCACTACAAAAGTGTCCATTTGTCGCTGTGCTTCCATACCCTGCATGGTTGGAACTACGGCTATGCCAAATATCTGCATCAAATCTCTACCCAAAAGATTTACTGGGCATTTTGCAGAAACTACAATTTTGCTTTTCTGAGTCATCCCCGATACAGGGTCTGTTATTGTTATGTCATGGGAGAGTGGCTCCCGGTACAGCTGTCCATTAGCTGCTCTCACTAATATATAATCTGGTGATTCTGTATCTTCCGGTAGTTTGGAAGGGTGTATCAGGGTTCGTGAAGCCCCTGAGTCACACAAAAATTTAACTTCCCTCCCCTCTACCAGAAGCGTCACTTCTGGTTTTGTGTCTGCTAAGTAAAGCTCTAAGCTCAAAAGAGCTAGGTCTAAAATTTCATTTTCTTCTACGTCTATGTATTCATATACATCCTCTACCCCTTGTGTCACATCTGCTTCTCCTGCTATCACATTTACACTTACCTTTCCCTGCTCACTCTCTTCTAATGATTCCTGACCATCATATAGTCATTCCTCATCCTCCTTATTTTCTGTAGTCGCCTTCTTGTTTAGCCTGCAATCCCTCGCTAAATGTCCTTTTTTCCTGCACTTAAAACACTTACCCTTTTTCTTTCTTTCCTCGAAATCTTCTGATCGTTTGTCAGATTGTTTATTTCCCTGGGTATTTTTCTTACCCTTTTTCCCAGTTTGTACTACAAATACTTCTGACCCATCTTCTGCTGAAAATACTTGAGTTTTCTTTTTCTTTTTACTATTAAAATGTCTTTCTGCATGTCTAGCATATTCAAGTAACGGCTGTAATCTACTTGTTCGATGATCTACCATATGCTTCGTAATAAAGCTACTAATGGGAGTTATAATACCCTTCAAGAATGCGTTCTTTAACTGTTGTTCATATGAAGAATCATGTGTCTGGTTTTCTGGTATCTGCATTCTGCAGTGATTATTAAAACACTCTAACAGTCTAGCATAATATCTATCAACTGTTTCACCTTCCTGTTGAATGCATTGATTAATGCAAGTCCAATTAGCCCTAGGCTTCCACTTTTCAGAGATTCGGTCTGTTAGACCTTTCACTCTGCCATCCAGTTCTGCATTAGTATGTGGAAGTGGTCTAAGTTGTGCGTCAAGAGGATTCCAGTCGCCACTAATCATGTGCCAATATGGGCCCACAATTTGTCTAACTACTTTTTCTACTTCCTCTCCATTTAAATAGTAACTTAATCTCATACCCTGTAAGTCTTCTAAAAATTTTCTAAAATTCACTTTTGGGTGGGGAATACCTTCCGTGGCTTTCCAGATGTCTTCCGGTGTCCACGGTCTATAAACTAAAAGAGTTGGATCTTGTCCTGCCTGTCCTGCCTGAGGATTCGGTACTTCTATGAGTGGACACATCTCTTCTTCGCTCATAGCCTGTGATGCTCTATTTAATTCATTTAATTCAATTTCCCTCCTCAAGTCACGTGTTCAAGACCTGGTCTTGATAGGATCCCTGACAAACGGTTGTGCTTTTGCAGAGACAGCTGGGTATAGCGGAAGTGGATCAGCTCGTCCACTCACTTCATATTCTGGTAACGGAAGTGGAGGTGGCGAAGGAGGGGCTGTTGCTATTACTAAGTTATTGTCTTCTTTGTCTAAGAACATTGTCTTTGAATTTTTAATTCTCTGCTCCCTACGATTTGCTTCCTCAAGCCACCTATGCGCCTGAGGGACTCCTAATTGTCTCTGCTTTTTTAATTGACCTTTCGCGTCTATTTTTAACTGTTTTACAAGTTTCATAAGTGCAAGTTTATCTAAATTACCCTCGAATTTATACTTATCGACCCATTTGGTGCAATATTTAACTTTATCGGCATGCTGTAATTGCATATACTTCGTGTCTTCAGTTAGGGGCGTGTCCCGGGAACTTTTTGTGCACTGATTTCCCATTGGTGTCTTAGCTAAGCTGTAAATTGTTACATAACCCTTTCTATCACGTGGTACCACAAGTCTTCACCTTTTCACAGTTTATCTAGAATAACTGTCTACCTATTCTGTTTCCCTGATCTATGACAAAAAACAGTAACCCCTTTTTCTGTCCCTAATTTGCATACGCAAATTTACCTGACAAAAAACAGTTTTGTAACTAATCCCTGATCTTAAAACCGAAATAAGGTAATTCCTCCTTACCTGACCCTCCGTGAGTTGATCCACCGGATTGTTGACTCGTCCTCCAATCCCAGTTCAGAAACAGTGGCTGACCTCTTTCGAACGACAATTCAGTCGGAGGTCTTTCAAAACAGAAGAGCCGATTTGGCCTCTTCTCTGTATAGATGCATGCCACTGGGCCCAATTCTGACCTAGGCCTACAGCGAGAGATACGTTTCCGGTCCGAAGGACCAATCTGTCAAAGGAAAAATATACTTTAAAAATGATCAAAACATGGTAGGTTCAGGTTAAGGCACTTTAATCTTGTAGCAAGGAGACAAAAACGTGCTAATACAGAGTTTGTCTAACCAGAAACAGGAAATGCATTCATTTTTATAGGTTATCATATTAATCCTGTCCTACCATGCTGACGTAACAGATTACCACCTTTTCATCATCATCTGCTGACCATCTTTCCCATGAATTTCTGCTGATTTAAACAATTTTTGTGTGAAACTTCCTGAGGAAAATAACATGGCCTTGGTTACTTTCAGTTAGATACTTGTTATGTTACATTCAAAATACTACAGCTAAATCAAGCACAATGCTAGCAGTCATTTCTCTAATAATCCTTTGTCTGCCTTATCTCTAAATTACTGCAGCTGCAGAGGTTCCCATCCTCTGGACAAGGCTGTTTGTCTAGAATCATTACATTTATAATATAGCATATTGTTCATTCATATACGTCTGACCTAGCAGATTAACACCTGCTTCTCAAGTACATTTCCACAAGGCATAAACAAGAATATTGCTGTGCTAACAGTTACTAGGTCAGAGGGCAACTTGCAAGTTTCAGTAAGCTTGCTGCAGTTTTAGAAAAACATCTTTTCAGTCTCATATGAAACTCAATTTGTATAAATCACAGTGCATGAAAAATAGAATGAAAAGCATATTAAAAACACTTGATTATTAATTTGGCATTAAGCATACACATATTAATACATATTTTTCTAACAGCAACCCATCTTGTGACATAGGGATTCATACCTAGTTTAGTGAGTTTATCTATAATTCCAGAGTGGGGGATGGTGTCAAAAGCCTTGGCAAGATCTAGACAGGCTGTGTGAACCAACTTACCCTCATCTACAGCTTTGGTGACTGCTTCAAAGAAGTCAATCAGGTTTAGGAGACATGATCTGCCTTTTACAAACCCAAACTGGGTGGGGTTCAGAGTTTGGAGATTGCTAATGTCTTTGTTTATAAGTTCCATGATGATACATTCCATGGCCTTGCAGACCAGGCTCATTAGGCTAATGGGGCGATAGTTCCTGGGGTCTGTGGTGGCTCCCCCTTTGTGGAGTGGGATAACCGCTGCTGTGCATCATTCAGTGGGCACAAAGCCTGAGGTGAGGCTATGACTGAACATGGTGCTTAGGTGAGGTGCCAGTTCATTCTGTAGTTCATGTGAACGCAGCCTGGGATGTTGTCAGGTCCCATGGATGCTGTGTTCTTGGCTTTGCAGAGTGTGTTTTTTACCTGTGCAGCCATGATTACAGGAACTTTGCATTCTTCTGGTATAGAGATTGGCCCTTTAGGGGGTAGGGGGGTAAAGTTAGCACTGAACCTATCTGCCAGGATGTTGGCAATATCAGTTGGTTCTGTATATTTAGTGCCATTGTGCTGTAACTCAGAGCAGATCTGAGTGTTGCCATTTAGATTCTTGACATACCTATAAAATGCTTTATGGCTGTCTTTAGAATCAGTGGCGATTTTGTTTTCATAACTAGCTTTGAAGGATTTTATGAGGGATCTCAGCTTCTTACTGAGGCTGACCAGGGAGTTCTTCCAGTCATGGGAGTTTACTCTTTTTTGCAACAGTTTCTTTCTTCTGTTGTAGAGTTTGTTTATGGAAGGGGACCACCAGATTGGCTTCCTTTTTTTGGAGGATAGCACCTTGGTTCTGTTAGGGATAGCACAATCCATGCACTCGTGTAAGTGCTTATAAAGTGCATTTGTGTAGGATTCAGCAGTCGTACCTCTATTGTCCATCTACATGGGTGTCATGATGTTTTCCACTTCTGTCGTAAGAAGCGTGAAGTTGGCTTTGGAGAAATTTTTTATGGTGGTTTCCCTAATGGGGGCTGGGGGCGGGATGTGGATGTCTAGGCTGATTAGCTTGTGGTCAGATCTGACCAAAGAGGAATTGACCTCTGGTGTGGAACATCAGCTACCCATGTCAGTAATTACCAGGTCTACGATATTGCTGCGCCTGATGGGGTGTGGATAAGTTGATCCAAGGCATTGGAATTTATTAATTCCAGAAAATGTTGAGCAAAAGAGTTGGTACATGAGTAGTTTTCCCAGTTAATGGTGGGATAGATAAAATCAACCATTATTAGGGTGTTGAGTTGTACCCTAATATTTTACTGAGTATCAAGAAATGGGAATCCTGGGGAATGGTGGGGGATCTGGTGCAAGTTACATTTTGGATTGCGGTCTTGCCCAGAATTAGTTGCACTTGGATAATCTCGGATGCATTATGCTGAGCAACTAGCCTGGAGGTATGAATATCCTTAATGAATATGAAAACGCCTCCACCTTTGGTGTTTTGGCCCAGGTTAGGTGGCCGAAAGGTGTGGTATGACTTATAGTCAGGTAATGCAGGGGTGATCTCTGGAGCCTTGAACCAGGTCTCTGTCACTGCACAGATGTCAATGTTCTCCATTTTAAGGAGTGCCTCGAGCGACTGCATTTTGAGGTTTAGACTTCTAGCATTGTGTAGCACTACCCTCAGATTTTGCTTGCTTGTACCTGTTATGGTGGTGAATTTGTCATTTGAACCTTGCCTAAAAAAGGCACTATAGTGGTAGCAAGAGCCTTAGTCAGTATCCAAGGGCGACAGGTGCAGGCCATGTCTGGCAAAGCATCGTGGTCTGTCTATCATGTCATTCTAGGCAGACAGATACTGGATCCCCTTAGAATGACACCAGAAGCTTAACATTCATCTTATGTTTCTCTATATCTATGTGCCTATGCAGATCATGGTGTCCTGCATGGCCAGTGTTACAGTAACAAACTTTACAAAAAGTATACCCCAGCCCAATCTTGCTTTCACTTAGCCAATTAAATGACATCTTCCAAACTGCTTTGGGATGAAGATAGACTTCTTTTTTTTTCAAAATGACCTGTTTAAAAAAAAAAAACTCATCTACGCAGGAAGACACCAATTATCTTGCAAATTATTTTACTACTACTAATAAAGAGATATATGACTGAGAGGACTGAGAGAACACCTCTTACTGTCACCATCTTTAGGTAGCATTTCTGCCTCTGATCACTGTTTACCATGGGTGATCACTGAGGTCTCACCCACACTGCTTGAGATTGGTACTGCTACTGCAGGTGCAGTTTGAAATGAAGACATACTTTCATCCTTGACATAACCTGTTTGTAAAAAATGAAAGAAAAAAAAACTACTTAACATCCTCTAATTATGACAACAGAAATTATGCTAAAAGACGTTTTACTATCAAAGAGATATTACTGATAATGTACCTTACCTTTTTCACCTTCAGCCATCTTTGCTTGCCCCTTAGAATCTGTGATAGTGGCTGCTGTGTCTTTTTTGCACTGCTTGAGCCTTGTGCTACAGGTGCAACGGATGTGGCAGAAGTACTTTGTGAACTCCTGTAAAATGAAAAGGCAGTATTATGCAACTACCTGTCAGTGTACAACAAAGAGACATGAAATAGTTTAGGTGAGCTAGCTGGCTGGGGGAAGGTATCTTTACTGATCAATAAATCAAGTTCATTAAATAGACAGGATGTATAACAAACACAGCTATACAGAATCACACAAGCGGAGCAATAAAGTCCACAGACACACACACACACACACACACACACACACACACACACACACACACACACACACACACACACACACACACACACACACACACACACACACACACACACACACACACACACACACACACACGCACACACGCACACGCGCACACGCGCACACACACACACACACACACACACACACACACACACACACACACACACACACACACACACACACACACACACAGATATACACCTATTACAGCATTTACATGAATGGTTTACATTCATTTGTTCATCATAACTGAAAAAGGCTGCATATGCTTAATAGGCATGATGTGAAATGTCATGGTGGGACACAGAAATACAACAGAGAAACCTGAACTAGGCTTAGAGAAGCACAGACAGCTAATAATGCACACAAGACATGTACCATCATCGCCTGATCTATTGTTTTTTTACCAAATAAAGTCTACACACTATAGTAACTGGCCCATGTGATAGTTTTAGCGTATGTGCTTTCTAAAAAGTAGACTATGACTACTCTACATTGTGCATATGCAATCCAGAATTAACCTGAAAATATGTGATTTATGTCTATTCATTTCAGAACAACACATATCATGGATTGTACACATCCAGGCCAACTACCCAGTTAAAAAAAAACAAACAAATAAACAAAAAAAATGCAGTAGCCAGTAAATCTTTAAGTATGCTTCTTACATCTTTATCAAAAGTCTAGACAGCAAAATAACATTTCCCATGCCAAGACACTTGTATTGTCAAAGCTCAACATCTGTGGAATCCTCTTCCCATATGCCATTATGCCATTATTTATGAAATATGTAAATATGTCACAAAGTTCTCTGTTGTGAATTTATACCTTAATCCATTTTTTGAGCAGCTCAGGTTTTTTTACAACCCAGGCTTCCCCTTCATTCCCCTCCTCCAGCTAGCCTGCAGAGATAGCTCTCTCTTAATTGCACACCACCACAAAGCACCGATTAGAAGATATCAGCTGGTGAATTGCTTTCAAGAGCCAAAACACGTGTGGACAGCATATCTCTCAATCTCTTAGCAAAGTAACAATTAGTGATCAAACCAAAACTGTAGGGGGTGGGGTGTGGAGGCTAGAAGTCAGGAAGATAGTTTAGTTTAATTATTGCCTTTATGAAGTTGGTATAATAACAGGGTTTGCATTATAATGCATTTTCTGAAGGTTATGAAGTCTGACACTAAAAGCACGTGTCATTACTTTCCTTACTGACTTACTGCAATCCTCGGTCTACCAAAAAATGCACATTTTCAAGGAAAAAATAAAAATATGAGCCAAAAAAAAAAATCAGGGATATTCTGCAAAAATCGCAGGAACAACCAATTACCAGGCACAGATCATAGGATTACAAGATCATAGGAAGTTACTAGGTAATGGCCCTAGGGACCTTACAAGCATAGCCAATTTCTACCCTTATTTCCATGATCAGCCCCTTACTGCCCTTGTCCAAAAGGGACATAGGTGGAACCCCCAGGGTGAATTTTCGGTTACCCATCCAGTCGTCTAGACTGAGTTTGAAGAAAGCCAGTGAGGTTCTCTGTTTGACATGAAGAGGGAATCTGTTCCAAAGGTGTGCTAAGAACTTGAATTTTCCTTGTGAGAAACCTTTGTGGTCTCCAATTGCTGCAGGTGCTTGGAAAGGTACATGCCAAAAGGGCCATTGTAATCAGTTATTGCCCTGATGAGGGAAGAGTACAGGGAGGTTATAACTTATTTTATTCTGGAGGAAATGTCCTTACTTAGGAGAAGAGCAATACAGAATGCCATTTTTACTACTGTGGAGACATGCTGATCAAAGGTAAGGTTACTGTCGACCTGTGTGCCTAGGGCTCTCAACACTGTGTGCGTACTTAGGGTGTTGCCATTGATGTGGTAGTTAGCAGGAACATTGCTGTTACTGAAAGGGATGATAATACATTTTTTTCCTTGAGGTTAACGCCATGACTTTGGCACCAATCATTTGTTTGTGTAAGACCCTCTTGAAGGATGTTGACATCATTTGAAGATTCTATGGCTGCTCCCAGTTTGCACTCATCAGCAAACTTTGTTAGCCACAGACCTTAAGCTTTTGCTTGTACTTCAGAGAAGTAGATTCCAAACAGTAGAGGTCCCAGGACTGATCCCTGTGGAACACCACTGGTTGCAGGTCTGCTGTTGGAGGTCGATTCCCCTATTTTAATTATATGGATTCTATCAGTGAGCTGGTTAGTGACCCATCTAATGATATAAGGTTTGGTACCTAGTTGGGTGAGTTTGTCAATGATGCCTGAGTGAGGGATAGTGTCAAAATCCTTGGCTAAGTCTATCTAAGCTGCATTCACAGATGTCCCCTCATACAGGGACTTGGTGACTGTCTCAAAGAAGTCAATCGGGTTTATCAGGGATGATTTCCCTTTGACAAATCCAAACTGAATAGGGTCACAAGTTTGGAGATTACCTATAATTTGATAAGGTCCATGATGATTTGCTCCATGGCCTTGCAGATAAGACTAGTCAGGCTAATAGGTCTATAGTTCTCAGGGTTAGTGGAAGTACCACCTTTGTGCAAGGGAATAATAGTGGCCATTTTCCATTCAGCTGGGATGAAGCTGGTGCTTAGATTATGACTGAAAAGAGTACCCAATGGTGCTGCTAATTCTTGTTGAGACCATGTAGGATGCAGCCTGGGATGTTATCAGGTCCCATAGATGCTGTGGTTTTGGCCCTAGAGTGGCTGTTTGCAACCTACTCTTTAGAAATAAAATGTAGGGGACAGGTGGTAGAGATGGCATAGGGTACATGTGGCAGGGACAGGGGAGTGAAGTTTTCAAAGAACTTGTTGACCAACAGGTTAGCTATGTCCAAAGGCTCAGTATATGTGGTATCATTAACTACCATTTCATCACAAATCCGGGCCTTTCCTTTTAGGTTATGTATGATGTGATGACCATGCCCTGGCCCAGTAATCAAGGAGTCTCAGTCCTCTCCACTAACACCAGGGAGGTTGTCTCCTAGAAGAAGAAAGGATAACTAATAGACACAGTAAAGTACAATTTCCCTTAAGTGCACACAGAGATCACAGTCAGTCTGGGGCTGGCTGCTCCCTTGCTCACCAGATCCCCAATAAGACTCCCCACTGGCACAGCTATAGGGTCCAAGTCTCAGCCTAACTGGGCAAGCTAGAACCTCCAGTACCCTCTCTGTCCAACCAGCGCTTCATTTCCCTGCCCAAGTAGCTGACACAACACACACACACACTTTGAGATAAGTATTTATACGACTTCACAGACTCTCCTGGAAAGGCTGACACAGATTCTCCAGCTGTGCCCCTTTACCCAGACTATAAAATAGTAATTACTGCCACCACCCAGTTAATAATATCAGCTACTAAAAGGCCCTTAAAAGGATGTCCAATTATTACTGTGCAATATTAATATCCAATGGTAATGTGACTACACAGTCTAAGGCTTATTGGAAGGGCTTAGACAGTAAACTCTATAAATATATAATGTACTCTAAAGCATACTTCATCTCTACACAAACCAGCCACAGGTAGAAGGTTTTAAAAATATTTAATAATAAATAATTAAAACACAAGACAAATCTACTACACCACAGAGATATCTAAGAGTTCATAGATCACACAGAAACTTAAAATAATACAGTAGGACAGGTCTGGTTTCAAAGAAAAATACCTAATTAATATTTACTAGTTTAACTATTCCTACAAGATATCACAGTGCTAAAAACTTACATGTGAGCATAAGCAGAGTGCTGATAAGTTAGATGTCCAGATCAAAATACCCCCGGGTCTCTTGTGAGAAATAGTATACTAACAAACATGTCTCTAAGGCCCTCCCAAAATTACATCATTTTTGACACTTACGTTTTCCCAGTATTCATATTGCATCATCTTAACACCTGGTCTGAGTTCTCAGGCCACAAACTGCATAATCTAACACCTCCTCAGAAACTTACAATGATACAAGACATTTCACATGTATATACTAACAGAAACTAAAGCAATAAAAGCACCTTCCACATCTAAATTCTGGTCATAAACTTTAGCCTTAAAACAATGGGCATGAAATCTTCATCCAGCCGCCCTCGGGTCGAATTCTAACATGAAAGTATATAACATGCTTCATTGGGCCAGTAGAGTGCAATGTTGTCACATATTTTGCAGTTCCACATTTCACAGTGTTTTCTTACATTTAAAAACACAAGCTTGTATTTTACATTTATTTATACAGTTGATAGAATTATATATTAAATTCTATTTGACTAGGCTGGCAGCCTTCACCCCTCTCTCCCCAATTGTCATTATTGTTTTATGGGAGCGGAAATATTGAAGAAAGGGCCATACACAGGAGGGTATGTTCGCCCCAGAATATTACAGGATGATTTATACTTGATAATTAAACATATATGCCACCGAAGCAGTGGTTACATGTATTTTGAAAGCTGTGTTGCTGTGCTCTTCATATTGCAATAAGTTATGACTTTACTAGTTTTCTTTGATCATTGCATTGCACATCTACTGTTTATTTATTTGTTTGTGTATTTATTTATTGCAGGATTTGCAGCCTGCAAAAATATATTTTTCAGTGTGGACAATATATATGCTGACACCTATGGGTGTCTCTAGGCTTGCAAAATTACCCCATCTACATAGTATCAAAAGCCATTGTTTTCCCTATCATTCTTTGTCATTTTGCATAAAATTATCTTTCTTCTGCTAGGAGGATTTTCGGCTTGAAAATCTTTTTTTAGTGCATACAATATATAGACTGGCACCATTGGATGCCACTAGATAAATTACTACAACCATTGGTAACACTGAGCTTGCAGACAGTACTACTAAAGGAAATGTATACTTCATGTGTTAATGTAGTTCAGGCTTGTAAAAGCCATTATGTCTAGCTATGTATGGTTTTCTTACCCATGAGCAGCTTGCCCTCCTTGAACGATTAAGTATTTAAGTGTACTGCTGCTGTTCTTTTCAGTAAAGACTTAGCCATACCAACATCCCAAGCTGCTGATTTTGAACAAAATATGCTCCTATTGGTCATACATTCAACTGTTTTCTTTCCCATATTTAACTGACAAAAATGTACTCCAAGCAATTTTAGCTGCTGACTGTTATGTTACTGTTTCACTATAATTGCATTAACAGTTTCTTAGCAGTTGGCTGATGAAACTGTTTTTGGTATTCAGAAACACACCTGGCTCAGGTCCTTCTTGCTTCATTTGTCCTCACTCTGCTTGGGCTCACTCTGCTCTCCTACCCCCAATTCTTACCCACTTAATCATATTTAGCCAATCAACTTCTATCCTCTGCAGCACCCTTCCTTTAGTTACCTAATGCTCATGCTATCCCATCAGTTTCTCCAATTAACACTAACCTATCAGCTTTTCTAATTAATGCTAATCCTTTTCCTTACTACTACTCGCTCCATCCTCTTATTATAGCAATCTCTTCCAAAATTAATTCAAACCAGTTTTATTTATCCCAGAAGGACATACAATCCTCATCAGAATTACACTCCCTGTCATGATATAATACCAACACACCTCTGTCACTACAAAAACACAGATCTCTTTAAAATTAGGAACCTTAACTACAGCTATTCTCCAAAAACTCAGCATAACAAATAAGCATAAATTCAAAAGGCTATATTTAAATCATTTCCTAAAACCACTTCACCCTACTGGTGACATCCTCCCTAATTCAGGCCCTAAGAATGAACCACAAAACTCAATCAGCTTAACAAAGTTATCCAATTTCTCTGCTTTCACCTCCCTTAATAAAGTATCTAGTTTACTGTTCTTAAATATAGATGCATGAAGCATCCGTAATGAGTTTCCTGACCTCCATGCATGTATTGTCCTCTATTCCCCTGACTTTCTAACAGTAACTAAAACTTGGCTCAAACATGATATGAAAGATGAAGAAATCCTGCTCCCTGGTTACAATATCCTTAGCATTTACTACTGAAATGGGGGGCATCATCTATAAAAACAGTTTTGATCTGGCACTTCATTCACTTATTACCCCCAGACTTGGCAATTCTGAAGTACTGACATCACTTTTTAAAAACAAATAAGCATAAAAGAATATTCATAATAGCTTTATTGTTACCTCCAGGTAACAATATCGAAACAGCAGAAGATTTCTATTTGCTAGACATATCACAAGATCCCTCATGAAACCATTATTCTGAGTTATGTAAATGTTGATTGACAAGTTACTAACTCTGCCTCTGCTAATAACTATAAATTCTTCACCCAGATAATCACCTCCCCCACTAGGGTTAATAAAAGTAGTCATAGGCATTCTACACTACACCGGATCTTCTCCTCTCAGCCAAACCATATAAGTACCTCAGGTTTCCTGATTTAATTAGTCATCACCTTCCAACTTTTATAGTACAACATCATAGCAATTTAAGCAAACAATCCTATACAACCAAGTATGCCATCTTACTTCATTAACAAGGATACTTTTATCTCACACCTATCTGTCATCACTTGGACCAAACATAAGACCATGCCTCTAGATGAAGCTGTCACTTACTTCAATACAACTTTTCTCAACATTGTCAACAATTTTGCTCCCATTCATACAAAAAGAGTTAAATCCAACCCTGCACCTTTTTAACCAAACAAGCCAAACAGCTTATGTAACAAAGAGATAAAGCCTAGAAAGAATAGCACTGTAGTAAAATACAAACCAGCTTACAGATTTTTAGACAGCGTAGAAATCATGCTAAAAAATAAAGTAAATCAAAAAAGCAATCCTATTATTTCAATCTTCAGCATAAATATCAAAACAATCTCACATTTGTCTGGGTACAATAATATTCTGCACTCTGACTAAACTACCCCACATTCACCAAACACAGATAGCACTACTGACAGTATTGCCGCTCAGTTCAATAACCACTTTGTCAGACTAGTACCTAGCTTACTAAAGATAACTCTGCTACTCATCTCAATCTACCAATCTGTACTGAAAACAATTCTACTTCTTTCAAGTTTGAAACAGTCCAAATGGCTACCATTAAAAGATATCTTCAAAACCTGAAACTCACTAGATTAGCTATTGATAATCTACCAGGTAAATATATAAAAATGATACCAGATGTTCTCTGAGGAGAACAGATGTCTGAATGAGGAGGTCAGTGCTAGAATCTGAGGGGGCTGCAGCCAATTGACATAGAGTGTCAGGTGTAGTGTATGACAGAAGATTGCCAAAGAAGCTGAAAAGTGAGGTGATCAAAACAGTGTTGCAACCTGTACTACTGTATAGTATAGAAGCCTGGGCAGTAAACACAGTTGAGGAAGCCAGAGGTGATGGAAATGAAGTGCCTGAGAAGGGAGGTAGGCTGCACACTGTGGGACAGGTGAAGAAATGAGGACATAAGAGCAGAAGCCAAAGTAACATCAATTGCAGAAAATATCAAAGAGAACAGATTATGGTGGTTTTGGCACATGTGCAGAAAAGCAGAAGACAATCTAGTGAAAAAGATTTGGGAGAGGAAGAAGGCAAGAGGAAACAATGGTGTCCAGAAAAGAGGTGGATGGCTTGTGTGAGAGAGGACCTGCAACAGTCAGGTATGAGTGTCAGAGAAAGCAGGAGAGTGGCACTGAATAAACACAGAGATGGGAACAGTTGACATGACACCCCAACCCATAGTAGAAAATGGGAAAAAGAGAGTTCATGATGGTGTTGATGATGACAGCAGCAGATGTCCTGTCTTACCCCATTGCTATCCTAATAAACTGGTCAATAACAGAGAACTATCGAAAAAAAAAATCATTTATCATTCCCCTGCACAAAGGTGGAAATTCCAATGAATTTTTCAACTATAGACTTATAGTTATCTTATCCAATCTATCGATTGTCTTGAAAAATGTATCTGTTCTCAACTTCTTAACTACCTCAGCAACAGTAATCTTCTTTCTCAAACTCACCATGGTTTCTGTCCTCACCATAGCACAAACACTACCCTCCTCAGTTTCACCAACTCCATAAACTTTCACAGAAATACAGGTGACCTTGTCTCTTCACTTTACTTAGACCTATCTAAAACATTTGAATCAGTTTCTCATCAAAATTTACTAACCATACTCTCTTCTTTTGGACTTGATCACTCATCCCTTTTATGGTTTCAGAGCTACCTATCAAACAGGCAAAACGTTGTAAAATGGCAACGCAAATTCTAAACATTTCTCCACATCTCTGTTAATTTTCCACATGAATCAATCCTAGCACCATTACTATTTAACATCTTTATAAATGAGCTCCACACTGGAACCAAACATGCCAACATAGTGCAATATACAAATGACACTACCTTTATGTACTCATTTCCCAACATAATGTATCTTCAGCAGGTCACTCAAGATTCTTTCACTACTGAATCATGGTTATACACCTCCAACCAAATTTTACCAAAACAGCAACCAAATAAAAATTTTACCAAACAATAAAAATAAAAATAAGCATAAAATAAAAATAAAATAAATAGAGCTAGTATCACAGGCTTTAGTATGTTGATAAATAATTGCAAGGAGGGCTGTATATCTGCAGTGTTTCAATGAGTCTGTTGAAGTCATCCGACATTTATTTCATGGGGTGGTCAGGATACACACACACTCATGTGCAGGGAGTTCTGCAGTACTATTGCAACAAATGCTTAAAAGTGAGATGTCACTGACTTATTTATTTTTTTATCTATTTATCATTTGTTGACCGGGAAAGTCCGACTAGGTTCCACAGAGCCTGTTTTCAGCGGAGGCCCGGGGAGAAATGCTCCAGACTTGACTGAGTTCTGTATGATTCTGTTACATCGATAACTATTTGTTTGCTTCTGATTTTTTTCTTCTGCCTTAGTAAGTGCATATTCTTGCATTTGCTAAAGTTTGTTCTTTCTATAGTTTATATAAATTTTGGGACCGTATGCATATGGGATATTACAATGCTTGCATTGTTGCTTATACTGTTTTGTTTCTTTTATACCACTCACTGACAACATACTCATGTTACTTTGCACCATCAGTATAACTGTCTGTGCTACCCCCCCCCCCCCCACTGGGTATATTATGGATATATCAGCTATTGTTATAATATTCCTGTATAGGTATCAACAATTTTTACTTACTGCTTACTTTTTTTTCTTTTTTATGTGTTGTAGTATGTCTTCATGACAGGTTGGTGCAATGCTTAAGATATTTACCTCACAGATGCAAAGTACAGGGTTTGATTCTCACCTTGGAGGGAAATTGGCTCACTCCTTCTGAGATTGTCCTATCCTGTCTCAAATATTGGCTTATAATGACTGTGGCAAATCCTATTTTAAACATTTTCCTGTGGTACTATTATAGCATGTGTTGCAATTAAGAGCTAAAGCAAGTGTGATATATTTAAGCTTGTTTTATATGTTTCTGAATCACTCCACCATGATTTTTTGCTTCATTAGCATATGGCTCAGTTGCTTAAATGTCATCACCATATTCTGCACTAACTCTTGTTTTGCAGCCATCTGCTACATGTGCTGTTGTTTCCTGAATTGCAAACTGCTTGGTTGTCACTGCTTGTCACACACATGAGCTTAGTGTGATGAGCAGGTGTTTATGAATCTGGGCCAGAGTCTCAAGATGTAGAACTACAGGGAGTAACTAATCATTAAAGTTCCATAATGAGTGCAGTCTACCCTTTACCAAATTTGACGGCACATACTCCATTTTGAAGAAAAGAAGGGTTTAACTAAGAAAATGGAGTGGGAACTGTGATGTCTGGCTATATCCCACCAGAATGCCATCAACTAAATGTGACATCTGGCCAATACCCCACCAGACTGCCAACAATTATTGTCACTTCCCTTACTGTCCTGGCTCAGTAACTAAGGAGATTCAATCTTCACTACTGACTCCAATGTGAGACTGTCAGTTAAACAGGAGTAACATTTCACAATTTTCCCCTAAGAGCACAATAGGAACATGCTCTATAATCTGGGACTGGACTGTACAGTTCTGTCCACCCCTAATGTAACTCCTTATTACACAGTTCAGAGCAATGTGTCCCAGTTTAAGACCTCTGATACACTCACACTCAAAGTAAATTTAAATCTCACACCTCCAAACACATCTGGGAAAGCCTGACAGAGATTTCCCCAAAAAATATGGCAATGCTGCCACCAATCAGAGTATCTTCATGATGTTCTAAAGGGGTGACCAATTATGAAAATTAAATATCAAAATAAATGATAGCTATGACCAGAAGTGACCAGGCCTTCAAGGTGACCTGGGGAGTCTCAAACAGGTGTGAGCACTCTCTAATATCTAAAGAGCACACTGATTTCTAGCCACAATGTAAAGAATGAAAAACATTTAATATTAAGTAAAATGATTACAAGAATGTAACTCAGTCCACAGGATTCACGAAGCTACATGAAAGAATAAGGCTATTCTTGCACTGAGTGGTTTGCGTCCATTTAGAACAGCAGAGCACCTTGCATATCCATGAAGGCACACTGTTATCTAATCTAAATGGACATGAACTAGGAGCGAGTGCAGGGGCATGTGTCAGCAGTGCCTGCACATGTAACACACCCCCTTCACTCAGAAAGTGCCGTATGGCACTTTCTGACACAGATGAGTGTCAATTTATGTAATATTAGAGCCTGACTCTAATATTATATAGTAAACGAGTGTCCACAGATACTGAAATGTAAGTAGCTAACACTTCAGTGTCTGCAGACACTGAAAAAAACAAAAACACAAACACCTAGAAGGCAGCAGCCTTCAACTGCACACCCCTAAATGTATGCACTCTTGCCCTATATGCATGGAAGCAGTAGGGCAAGAGGAAAGCAATAAAAATTAAAAAAAATGTATTTTTTTTTTCATCAAATAAATCCAAAATGTAAGCGGTGAGCAGCTTGTTTGTGCGGTGCACCACTATGCTTAGCCTAGCTGAAATCCAGAAAATGATAGACAAGTGCTACTGTGACAAAAGGATCATCAAGCTGCTGTAGCATAGTGTTACTGCCATGGTGTAGCATTTAAAACATGCTCAGTTTGAATCCCCCCTCTGCCAAATTATTTAATAAACTTTTAAGGAATTTGAATTATAGATGTCAATCATATGGCTCATGTATAGCACAGTAGGGGTGGAAATATGCAAAATATAAATGTAAAAAATAATTTATAAAATAAAGAAAAATAAAATAGATTTAAACAATGCTTTACTAGTGTAAGCATTGCTTACCTGCTTTCAGCTCTGCTTAGCTGGAGTAAGCATTGCTATGCGGATTTGTGTGGAGCTAAGCATAGTTCAGCGTATTAAAACCAGCCAATCAGGAAAAAAGTGCTGGAAAACTGCCCGATTTAAACTGCACAGGTGGGAATATAGCTATAACCATTTGGGATTGCTCACAGCAGGACCAAAATGTCTGGCTTTGGTGAAGGTGTTTGCTTCCGAGCGCAATGTTGGGGCATCCAGGAGTCCAGGGTCATGGTTGGGCTCCAAGTTAAAAACCATGATGGCAAGCTGCTGCAGGGTTTGTACCAGGCTTGCAGTACAAAGCGGAGGCCTGGGACCAGCTTGCACGTGATCTCACTAGTGCCACTGGCATACCCCAGACTGGTAAGTAGGTACGTCACCACCATAATTACCTGAAGCAGAGGAGGGGTGCAGTCTTGGACCAGTGGATTCAAGAAGCCTGAGCGCAGGATGTCCCACCTGTCTGTAAGTATGCAGTGTTATGTATCTCTAACTAAGTAAGGAAAAAGTTCAACTTGTGACTGTGCAGGTGTGATTAATGTGTGATGTCTCCCCATACAGCTGCTGTGGAGAGGTCCCAGAATGTTGAGGCTCATGCCCAGTGACTGGCCCAGCTGTGTCGGTAGTATGGTTAGTCCAGAATACCCCTACTATTAGCTGTAAGAAATCAAAATTATAGTAATGGTAGTACTGCATGTATATAGAATTATGCTGTAAAAGTCAGGAATAAATGCCTGTGGCAGGCTGCCAATGTTACAATGGAGTATTTCCAGCTGCTGTGTAATACAGATATTAGTAGCATATAAGATACAATATGCAGGAGAGGAATATTAGAATATGTATGAGTGTGTCTGAGTGAATCTGCCAAGAAAGTGCTATGTCAGGGCTACTGTAACAGTTAGAAATGGAAAGCATTCCCCTGTGCAGATCATGCCAGAATAGTAATTGTGGATTTCTGAGTCATACACAGATATGTATATCAAAACTAATAAAGGTGATCCAAACACTGGTGTGTGTCATCTCACTTGTACCTGAAAAATAGAAATGTGTATGTCCTGCAGAATGCATTAATTGAGGTGAACTGATTTAGCACTGCTTGTTTGCATACTTTAGAATGGGAATGTCAACTAACTGAAAAAAAGCAACAGTACATATTTCCATCAGAATGTGTTTTACTTGTTTGTCTGCCACCATTGCCCTGTGTTAACCTTTCAATTTCAGCCGTATGTAGCTGTGAATGTACTGAAAAATGTATAAGGCTAAGGTGCAGACTTAAAACCTACACTGTGTACTCACGAATCTAAATTGCAGTATGTAGTTGTAAAACAGTCAAATGTGCAATCCAGCTAAGGTGTACATGTTTCACAAGCAGTGACAACAATGTCTGCTGTGTATGCATAATTTATACTGAAAATGGGAAACAAATAATGCAACATGTCATAATAAAAGTACTGTGCACAAAAATATGTACTAGACAGAAAGGTCACAAGCAACATACAACACCTCTCCAGTAGCCCAGTCTGATAAGGACTAAGCCTGTAGTTCAATTTTGCACACACACACCACAGTTTGATTCCAGGGACCTCCACTAACATCTCAATCTGGTTTTACAGTTGTAAACTGCAACCTGAATAGAAAAAAATAATGTACTGCGACACATACATTTTCCATACAGGACAGACAGGTAAAGAAATCTGAATAGAAATACTTGTATGATGTGTATAACTATGAAAGGTGTACAGTTGCTGTGTTGATCAGGCCCAGTCCTACAAATAGATGCAAGCTAGACATCCACACTCTGCAGTCTAGCCCAGACAAGCCCCTCAAGTGTCACAGTGTCATGGATAGTTTCCCCAGTTGCCAAGAAACCTGCACACAGAGAATGTCACAGTAGATGTATGTGAAAGACACAACACACACTCCAGGGCCTGCAACTAATATGTGAATCTGAAATATGTGTAAAAACAGCAATGTAATGTGCACACAGTTCATCTCCACATGCCCACAGGTAAAGAAATTGGTATAGAAACAGGTATGATGTGTATAACAAAAATAAGGGTACAATTGCTCTGTTGATATCTACAGCTGTTGGTGTGCTGTAACAGCCCCATGGCCCAGGTACAGTGTAAGTGTGGTCAGAATGTGGAGTAGTGAATAGTAGTATATTGACAAATATACTTGATAGCAGTTGGCAATTGAATATGTTCCCTTACCCCACCATTCAGCTGATCCAACCATCACACTGAAACCAACATGGGTATGTTCCTAAACAAACCTCTACTGTTGGGACCATTGCTCCATTTGGTTTACCATTGTTTAAACTGTGTGCATACTAATATTCCCTGTTGAATAATCATTTTATTGCCTGCCCGACATACCACTAACTGACATGCTGTTGCAACCCTGAATACTATTCCATATATGCATGGGTTCTGTTTGCTATGGCACTGTTATAATTGCACTGTTTTGGGTAAATGGGAATATAATATCCATGCATGCTATTTTGACTAATGTTGTAATGTGTTGTGTATGAGTAACCAATATTCATTGTTAATTTCCACACCATAGTACATATGGAAAGGCAGATTCCAGCGGATCTGCCTCTCCAACCCCACCTGGCCAAGGCACTGCCAGCACATCTGGGACCCAATCCACGCCTCTCTCATCTGCTGGTCCTGCACCACCCTTGGGTGGAACCGCTACAGGGGATGGGGTTCGCCCCCCTGCAAGTGGGCGTGGTGAGGATGTTATCACCCAGGACGAGGTCTGTGGCATGGTGCGCAGTGTCCTCCAGATGGAGCTGGATGACCACCTGCACCAGGTGGAGGGCAGACTGTTGAAGCTAGAGGGGCAGGCGACCCCTCCAGCCCAGCCCCCAGCACAGCCACCTTCGTGACTGTGAAGGAGTAGTGGTGACTGCCATTGGGTGGGAACATCAGCACCACTGCTACCATCTGGGGGGCTCATGAGCCTCAGATTCCCAACCACCCTCCCCATCAAGGTGTTTACGCCCCATGTGTCATACACCGCCCCTTTTTGCTGTCATGTCTGTCTTGTCTGTCTGCAAATGCAACCTCTCCTACCAAACATCTCTCACAACACTTACTATTAATCCTTCCTTAACATCTCACTCTCACCTTAAAAAAATCACGTCCCATACATAGCTCTGCATTTCGTCCAGAGACATGTACCCATCACACAATCTAACATTACCAATCATCTGTATTGTATGATGCCCACACACCTCTCTGTAGGGTGTGAGGCTCCAAATTCTAAATTGCCCAAATTGAAAGCAGCTGTTGCTGCGAAAGAAATGCAGAGCTATGGTCCTTTCCCACACCTGTCCTGCACATCCCTACTTGTTTCTCCTTTTGTTTGTCCCCCTGCTTGCTCCAATTTCACCACTTTCCTATCTCTCTTTTTTTCTGTTCTTTACTTGAAATTAGCATGGGTTTAAGTAGCTGTAAGTTAAGCTAAGCTCAGGTAAGCATCGCTTAGCTCTGCGCAAACCCATGCAAACCCGATTACAACTGCTTTAAAGTGCCTTAGTCACTCTGTTTCCAACAGTCTCTGTTCTTCCCAGCAACAAAATAATCAGCCCTTGCAAGTCTCAAATCCAGGACCCTGCACACTATAGCCAAAGTGATTTACCACTAAGCCATGTCAGATGTAAATAAATCTGATGTTTTTTCAAACATATCATCCAGCACAGTCATTCAACAGTAGGGGAGATATGTAGCTGTATGTATATATATATATATATATATATATATATATATATATATATATGGGTCTACTGCTTTTAATTGAATATCACTTATTCGAAAAATATCAGTAGACCACTCAGTTATGCGAAAGTGCACTTATTCAAAAGTGCACTTTTGCAAAACTCGGTTCAACGAACTGATAAAAAGATAAAAAAAAAAAAAGAAAACACTTACTAGCATTACATTGAGTGGGGGGCTTTGCCACCCTCACCCCCCTACTTAAATATACCAACTCCAAGATCGCACTGCAGTGGAGAACAGGTAAATTCCCTATTCCCCATTGTATTGTGCCTTGGCGCTTCAGTTTCCCTGAATGGTTCATTGAACCGTGCTTCACAGAAGTGCACTTTCGCTTAAGTGTACTTTCGCATAACCGAGAATCCACTGTTCATTTTCGAACAAGTGGATCTTCGGTCTTTTACAGTAGACCCATATGTATATATATATATATATATATATATATATATATATATATATATATATATATATATATATATATATATATATATATATATATATATATATATATATATATATATATATATATATACATATATATATATATATATATATATATATATATATATATATATATATACAAAAAATAAATATATGACCAAAGGCACTGTTAATCGGAGTGAAGGGGCCCAAAATAAGTACCTCTTGTAATTACTGATATCATCCCCCTCCTCCACAGCTGAACACAATAACCGACACTTCCAAGTCTCATAACCAAGACCATACACAACATGGCCACAACAAGTTAACAGTAATACATCTCAGCTGTACGATGTCGGAATGATATCAATAACATATCATGCAGAACAGTCTGTGTACCATAGGGAACGTACAATGTGGAAGCAGTAACCATTCCAATGATACATACACACACACACACACACACACACACATATATATATATATATCGGTCTAGGACACATGCTCGACTAGCATATGTCCGAATCACAAAACATCGAACACACATACACGAAAGCACTTAACATCAAAAGGCACTTCTGTGTATGTGTAGTTCAAAAAAAAAAATATACGCATACATACACATATACATATATTACTACTTATAGATATGTGTAGCCGCGGTGGTGCAGCAGTGGCATTGTTGGCTCACAGCAAGAGGTTCTCCCATTCGATTCTCAGCTGGAGTGCCTTCTGTATAGAGTCTGCATGTCCTCCTCGTGGTCGAGTGGTATGCAAAGGACATGCGAGAATGGGCGTGCCTTCGTTGAAGTCTGGGTGTTGAACTGGCACCTCGGCACCATATAAATCTACTGCCAATCATTAGCGGACCAGAGTTCCACTGTGGCAAACCCTAACCGGGAAAAGCCGAAAGAAGAACAACTACTTACAGATATGTATAAGAAGATATATATTTAGAAGGTGCACAGCATATTAAACAGCCAGTATTCCTACAGTTGCCACCTTTTCAAATGGACAGTGTTTGATTCTTTCATACAAAAGGCAATTATAGCATAAAACATATACCCACAGACAAGTCAAAGGATATGACACCACACATGTTTGCATACATATAAATGTTTATTTGTGTACTATTTCAGTTGTATATGCCATTTCATATAGCAGTTCGGTGTTTGAAATACATAATAACTGAGTAATGCAACTCTCAATCAAACCATCTGATACAGTAATCTGAAAGCATAACATATGTTGCTGTTCAGACCAAGGCCTTCAAGTAGTACAACAGTAAAAAAACACTTACCTAGAAGATAAGAATCAATCAACACTAATTAATTACAGATGTAGTTCAGCAGCCTCCAATTACACGTTGTACTCAAACCCTAGGGGAAAAAGAATTAAGTTGTCATAATGAAAATGTATCTGTTACATAACAATGCTTAACTTAAAGCATCACTGTCACACTCACAAACAGAACTGTCTGCAAGAAGTAAGCAGTAGCCCACCACTGTTCCCTTGGTGAAATGTATGAAAATGTACAGCCATATTCCTTCATGTGTCTTACTACTGATATCCCTCACATGTTGTAACAGCCTAGGTTAAAAATGGTGCATACCCCTCCCTCATAGAATGACTTACAAGGGCATATAACAGTGTTACATACACTGATCTCTGGACTGTACAAGGTCACACACATTTTGTCCAGCTGTTGCCCTCATATATATGGTCCCTACCCCACAATTTGTGTGGGAGTCCACAACATCACTGGAATGATAGCAGGAATGCCAGAACTAAAAAACAATAGGCCACTACTTAACAACCTCTTACTACATGACCTATGGACAAAGCCTGGTATATATGTGGAGGACAGAGGCTGGAACACACAGCTATATATGCAATATTGCTGTTATACATTGTGAAAGTTGCTGGTGTTATAGGATTGGTTGCAACATACCCTTACTTAGGAATATGAAGTCAGAAACACAAATGGATATAGCCATGTACTGATAGCACTCAGCAGGGAGAATGACAGTGATATATCAGAGACAAAGACCTGTGTGATGAACAGACAAAACATAACAGCCAATGGTTTGGCCATCATGTGGATAGGCTCACAGTTGAGAGCTATGCATACAGACTGCATTTGATGCAAAACTAGCATGTACACACAAACCCTGTAAAACTAGCTGTAGTCAATGCATATAACAACAATACTCACACTGCCCGTAGGTCAGGAACCTTATACAAATATCTAGTTGGCCTGTGTCTGCAAGTCCTGTTGTAAGAGGTATTGCTATCTGATGACTGTAAACTGCTGCTCACACACAGGAAGGATGTCTTCCATATAAGAATAGGTAAAGGGACAACGCCCACATGATGTAGTCATTTATAGTAGTGGATTGTCATGACAGTGGTAATTGGAAGTACTACACTGCTGGCTGCATGCAGTTAGCAAGTGGTGAACACTGTTTGCTGCAGAGGTCATCACCTGATCATGAGCATCACCTACAAAATCCATGCTGCAACCTATTCAGAACAGCTCAATCCCTGTAGTAGAGAGAGAGAGAGAGAGAGAGAGAGAGAGAGAGAGAGAGAATGAAAACTACAACCCAAAACAAAAGTATGTAAAAGAAGGGACACATAAAGTGTACCTAGAGAGAGGACAATACTAAACAGGTATGTGAAACATATATGCATGTAATTGAATGTAGTACTTGGTCTGTAATAATGGGATAGATAATGTGGAAAGATTTATATGTGCCATCAAGACTTGTTGTAATGATGTCCTGCTGAACAACTGCTATGGACATAGCATCTGACCCTGTGGGCAGTGGGCCACACCTGTCAACTGTGAAGATCAGCACTGAATAACAAGATGTAAGCCATCATAGTGTGTGTTCTGTACCTCAAGACATGTATATTAGTGTAGCAAATAGCTGGTGGTGGAAGTAATAAAGTTATGATGGACACATGAGTTTCTGACCCCACCACCTGCAGGAAAGTCATGTTAACGTGAAACGCATCATGCACAAACATCATAGGTTTGTAATAGGCTTACCTGCAAACTGTCCCTATATATACCCCCACTAATGTTAGGCTGTGTCCACATGTGACACCCTTCTGTTTTGTAGCAAGGCAGAACAGGGCAGCTGTGGAGGAAGGAGAGTTAGAGAGTGAGGACCTGATGTTTGAATGCACTCTATATAAAAAAAAAATAAAAATAAGGAGAGACTATCTAAGCATATAAGTGACATCAGACTCAAAGATTATAACAATCCTCTTGACAAACATGTCAGGGACAATGAAGGACATAATTTCAAGTTCAGAGTGCTTAGAATTGTTCTAACCTCGGAAAGGTGAGGTGACAACAACAGACTGGAGCAGGAAGAAATGTATTGGATTGGAAAACTACAAGCTCATAGAAGACCGGGACTGAACACTACATTTCCCATGAAACCAGCGCTCAAGAGGCATGGTTTGAGAAGATGTGTGTGATGTGACATCACCCGTTATCTAGCACTCTATTGGTAGAGAGCAATTTTTAAACAGGCACTAATTGCACAGTACACATGGATCTGATGAAGGGTCATTGAGGAGACCCGAAAGTGCTTATCCTTTGTCCTCTTTGTTTTTTATTTTTGTTTTTATTTTTATTTTCATTTTTAAGTTATTTTTCGATGTGAATAAATACTTGATGGTTTTAATGAATGCAGTTGTCATCTATGGTAACGAAGATGAACTACACTTGCCGATATTCAAGTAGATTAGGTTCATAGGTTCATAGGTTTATACTAGGCTATCTGCCCTAAGGCATTTATAAGCCTAGCCCAAATTTTTGTGGCTTATGCCACCCCTTATATGAAAAAATACTGTGCCCATTAGTTTGTTGTGCCTCTGTCCAGCAGTGACACAGAGATGATTCCCGGGGTAAACCTACGATCTCCCATCCACAGGTCTAGATTTCTCTTGAACAGAGTCAGCGAGGTGCTCTGCCTCACATGGACCGGGATTTTATTCCACAGCATAGGGAGTCTCTGAGTGATAAATCTATCCCTCCAGCACGTCCTATTTATATCCGTGCTAAGGTTTATGTCGCTTGCTCTAGTGGTTTTGGTGGATTTGGATTTTTTGAGGTGGAGCATGTCCATTAATTCCGGGTTGGACATGGCCTTGTATGTCAGGCACATGTCACCTCTGAGCAGACGGTATGCAACTGAATAGAACTGGAGTTTCTTCAATCTGGCAGCATATGACAGATTTTGGAGTCCCTTTATCCTTTTGGTGAGGAACTTTTGGGATCTCTCCAATTGTTGCAGATGTCGGGTGAGATACATCCCGAATGGGGCATTGTACTCGATCATTGGTCTGATAAGTGAAGAGTACAGGGGAACAATAACCTCACTAGATCTGGATGTGAATCCCTTCATGATCAGGTGGGCAATGTAGAAGGTCTTTCTAACCACTTTAGCAATGTGAGTGTCAAAAGAAAGGCCACTGTCAACCTGGGTCCCCAGGTCCCTGATAACCTCTTCTGTGCTTAGTGGATTGCCACCTATATGGTAGCTTGGGGTTACCTTGTTTTTCCCGAAGGGTATGACTATACATTTTTTGGCGTTTAACTTCAGGCCATGGCTCTGGCACCAGCTATCTGTTTCCGTGAGTCCCTTCTGAAGGCTATCCGTGTCTGATGCACTTTCCACTATGGCGCCCAGTTTGCAGTCGTCTGCAAACTTTGTCAGCCAAAGTCCTCCTATGTTGGCCTGTACTTCTGAGAAGTAGATGCCAAACAATAGGGGGCCAAGGACTGAGCCCTGTGGGACACCACTTGTGACCGGCTTGGAGTCTGACACAGCGCCAGCAACTCTAAAGCTGTGGGTTCTGTCCTTAAGCCAGTTTGCAACCCATCTTGTGACATATGGGTTTACATTTAAGCTGGTAAGTTTTTCTACAATACCCGAGTGGGGTATTGTGTCGAAAGCCTTTGCAAGGTCAAGGTAGGCTGTATGGACTGCCTTTCCCTCATCAATGGCCTTGGTAACTGTTTCGAAGAAGTCGACCAAGATCAAAAGGCATGATCTTCCCTTGACAAAGCCAAACTGGGTCGGGTCCAATGTCTGCAAGTCCCCTATATCTTTGTTTATGAGCTTCATTATGATCCTCTCCATAGCTTTGCAGACTAGACTTGTTAAGCTTATGGGGCGGTAATTACCAGGGTCTGTAGAGGCGCCGCCTTTGTGGAGTGGGACAACAGTTGCGTCGCCACTCCTTGAGCACGTATCCTGTGGTAAGGCTGAGATTAAACAGCTGCCTTATGTGCGGGTTTAATTCCTTATTTAGCTCGTGTAGCACACAGCCGGGGACACCATCCGTCCCATTGATGCTGTGTTTTAGCTTTAGAGAGCAGCTTTCACCTGCATTTGAGATGTCCGGGAGGCTACACTCGGCTGGGATAGTTATCTCTCCTTTAGGGGGGAGAGGGGAGTGAAGTTTGCACTGAGCCTGTCTGCCAGTATGTTGGCAATGTCTGTGGGTTCAGTGATTTTTGTATCATTTTGGACTAATTCTGAGCATATCTGGGAGTTTCCACCCAGGTTTCTAACATAGCTGAAAAAGGCCTTATGATTGTCCTTTGAATCCATGGCAATTTTTCTCTCAAAATTGGCCTTAGTTGATTTTATGAGTGCTCGTATTTTTTACTAATAATGATCAGGGTGACTTCCTTTTATGGATTTTGTTCTATCATGTAATAGCTTTCTCCTTATATTGTAAAGTTTGTTAATGGCTGGGGTCCACCAGACTGGACGTTTGCCCTTTGTGGAAAGAGTCTTGGTTTTATTTGGGATTGCCTGATCCATGCAGTCCTGGAGGTGTTCATAGAAGGCATTTGTAAGGGCTTCCAGCTTGGGTTGTGGTTTCCACTGGCTCAGGGGCCTTGAAGGATACCACACCAGTCTTGAGTAGTGTGAAGTTTGCTTTAGATAAGATCTTCACTATGGTCTTTTTTGTTTGGGGTGGGGGCGGGATGTGGATTTCCAGTGAGATTAGTTTATGATCAGATCTCACCAATGAGGATATACTTCGTGTGGAGCATTTTGTCCCCATGTTTGTGACAATGAGATCTAGTATATTTTCTCCTCTCATGGGAACAGTGACTAGCTGTTCCATGGCATTTGAATTTATGAACTCCAGGAACCGTTGGGCTAGAAAGTTAGGGCTTGAGTAATGTTCCCAGTCTATATTTGGGTAGTTGAAGTCACCCAATATGATGGTGTTTGGAGATACATTTATACCCTCCAGTGTCTTCAGGAAGGCTGTGAGGGGTTCCTGAGTTTGAGAGGGTGGCCTGTAGCATGCTACAATTTGTAGAGCAGTTTTGCCTAGGGTTAGTTGCACCTGGATGGTTTCCGAAGCTTGCGGCGTTACCACCAACCTGGAGGTGTGGGTATCCTTTATGAATATGGATACACCCCTCCTTTTGTGGTGTGGTCCGGGTTTTGGGGCGGGCATGATATGAGGTAAAACCTAATAATGCCGGGGTGCTCTCAGGAGCCTTGAACCAGGTTTCAGTTACAGCACAGACATCGATGTTCTCCATACTGAGAAGGGCCTCGAGTGTGTGCATTTTGAGATTTAGACTTCTGGCATTGAGCAGCATTACCCTCAGTTTCTTCCCATTTTTGATTTCTAGGGTGGTAGGTTTAGAATTTGAGCCTTGCCTAAAAAGGCACTATGGGGTGGCAAGAGCCTTAGCCAATATCCGAATCCCAGGGTGACAGGTGCAAGCCGTCCCTTGCCAAGCAGCATGGCTTGTCAAGCATGTCATCCCAGGCAGACAGACACTAGATCCCCTTTGAATGACACCAGACATTAAGCCAATTGTTAAAGCTGATCATCTTGTCTCTATATTGTGGCATCATTCTTGGTGAAGGAAGGATACTGCTCAGGGTTAGGGTCATACCTGCCTGGGCTACATAATCAGAGAGCTCCTCTATGTCTCTTTTCATGTAGTCCAGGGAGGTGCGTCACAGGTCGTTCACACCAGCATGGACAATGACTGTGTCATATTTGTACTTGCCGTGGAGTGACCAGTGCTTGTGTTATGTGGCGGATTCTAGCGCCCGATAGGCAGCTTACTGTGACCCTCTCCTTGTTCAGCCTGGTGAGTGGGATGTCAGTGTGTCTGACTATGGAGTCACCTATGACAAGTATGTTTGGTGTTGTATTTGGCCTTAAGGGCTGTGACTGCTTTACACACTGCTTTTGTGGTTTATGTGTTGCTTGTGGGGTGTCTTGAGGTAGCAGTTGTTTGGGTGTCTGCTTTGGAGGCCTCTGTTGTTTAGGTAAATTTTACTCAGAGCCTCCGAGTATGTCTTTGTGTGTTTATGTGTTTGATTCAGTGGAGTGGTAGCATTATGTGAGGCTGGTTTTGTGGT